>NC_057388.1:108564118-108761664 GCF_019320065.1 Cervus canadensis
CACACACACGGGGACCCACACACACGAGGACCCCCACACACACAGGGACACACACACAGGGACACACACACACAGGGACACACAGACACAGGGACACACACACAGACACAGGGACACACAGACACAGGGACACACACAGGGACACACACACAGGGACCCACACACACACGGGGACCCACACACACGGGGACCCACACACACACACACACACACACAGGGACACACACACAGACACACACACACACAGGGACACACATACCGGGACACACACACACAGGGACACACACGGGGACACACACACACAGGGACCCACATACATAGGGACACACACATGGGGACCCACACACACGGGGACCCACACACACACACACACAGAGGGACATACACAGGGCCACACTCACACACAGGGACACATACAGGGACACACACACACAGGGACACACCCCCCCCCCCAACTGCCTTCTTTTTGTCTTGAATGGAAAAACAGCTACTGAAGTGTTTAAGGTCCATTCTGTACAGTAAGCTCCCATCACAAAACTGTAAATTAAAACTGAGGCTTCTTCAATGAAGGAGCAAACCACACCATGCCCTTTATCAACCCACAGCTCATCATAAACACCAAGGCACAGCTGGCAGCCTCAGGCTTCCCTCTGTCGCCACCGTCGGGGGAAACCTGGCCATGGGGTGTGTGCCACTCAGCAGGGTCAGGGCCTGTCACCGCTCGTCAGGAGTCTGCGACTGAACACGCACGTGTGTGTGGACACAGAGACTGCAGAACACGCCCTCGGGCCAAAAAACACTGCTCACACGTTAACTGTTCTGAAGAAGCAGAGAATAACCAACCGGACATTTAAAAAGACTGCAATGGGACATTGACATTTCTGCCTCTAGAAGAGTGACTCACGTGCGCCACGTTGGAGGGGCGGCTGATCTGCTGGATGTCAGCGTTGTTCGTGATGTTCCTCAGCGTCCGCACGGCCGGACTCCAGGCGGCCATCACCTCGGGCCTCTCGGGGCCCTGCAGGCTCTGTCCCGGCGCCAGCAAGCTCCCGCGGACCTCGGGCGGCAGGATGCCCCCGGGGACGGGTGGCACGTTGGCACACAGGTTAATCAGCCCGGGCTCCTTGCCAGGGGGCAGCCGGCGCTTTGCCGCCGCCAGCTGGGGGACCTCCGCAGGCGTCCAGTTTAAGTTCCTCTCTTGCTTCTCGGGCGAGGAGTCTGAGGAGTCGTCGAACATCAGCTCCCCTTTGGACTTCTCAGCGCATGACTTGGGTGAGAACGGCGGCTCGCCGGAGGGGGAGCCCTCCTGAGAGCTGGCCGGGCTGGACTTCCCGTCCGTGCTGCCCTCGCGCGGGGAGTCCGGCTCCTCATCGCCCGCCCCCTCCTCCTCCCCCTCCTCCCCTTCCTCCTCGTAAACGACGAGGCGGGGGTGATAAAGGGCTTCGTCCTTCCTGGTCTTCTCAGAGATGCAATCCAGGACCCAGTCGGGGGTCACAACCTTAATGCTGCCTCTCTTCAAAGCACACTCGTACTTCTCCTGTGGGTGAAGCACAGACATACACAGAAACAAGCTGCAGGGTTTATCAGATCTCCCAGCGTTACGCGCTCAAAGCAAGAACTCTGAGAAGGGTCAGCTGCTGCTGTGGTCACTTCACCCACAGGAACCACTCAGACCCCTCCAGACAGGAGACACGAAGAACCACAGCAGTGGTCACAGGACGCCCTCGCATGTGCCGACAGTAGTCTGAAAAGACTGTGCTTCAACTCTCATTTACAAATGCAGCTTCAGACACAACACTCAGAGCTAAGACCCCATGGGACGTTCAGGAGCAAAAGGCGTGGCTGGCGTCCAGCGTGGTGATCACTGAGAGCCGCTCGAGCCGTGTCGCGGTGGACGGAGCCCCCAGGACCACAGGCAGCCACGGGACTGCCCATCAGGCAGCCGGCGTGCACCAGGCTTGTCGCACTGAAGGCAGAAAGTCGCAATGACCCCACGAGGCTTCCGATTGAGCTCTGCACAGGGGTCAGACAGGCGCCGGGACAGCGGCGGAAGCCAGCGCTAAGCCATGAGGGCCCCGGGCAGGCAGGTCTGGCGGGGTTTGTGGGCTGTAAGCAGGGACGCCCAGCGGGCGGACGCTACTACGGGACAGGGCAGATCAGAAGGCACGCCCCAGGGAAGAGACAAAGGAAACCCTAAGCGAGAGCAATGTGTTAAGGCAGCTTCAAATAAACCAGCTAGTAAACATGGCTCGGTGACCCGACAGTCTGACCCACCTGTGCTAAAGCCTCGGCTAACAGCCATTCTCCAGAAAACTCACACTTTGGGCCTTAAACTACACCTACTTCCTGCTGTGGGCCAGGGGCACGCTGGAGGACCCAAAGACCCTCCCTCCCCAGCCCTGTCTTCAGCCTTCAGAGGAGGTGCGAGCGTGTACACCCGGAAACCAGCCCCCTCCTCCCAATACTAAGCAACATACCTTGTTTTCTGGCTGTTACTAAATTCCTCCATTCTTCTCAATTTAAAACATTTTAAAAATTCGAGAATACAGAAAAGATAGTTTCATCATGCCATTTATATATTTTCTCCACAAATTTATCAAAAGTGAAAAAAATTACTTTAAACGTGCCATTTATTTTTGTGTATGGTCAGATAGCTCAGTTGGTAAAGAATCCGCCTGCAATGCAGGAGACCCCGGTCCGATTCCTGGATCGGGAAGATCCCCTGGAGAAGGGATAGGCTACCACTCCAGTATTCTTGGGCTTCCCCTGTGGCTCAGCTGGTAAAGAATCTGCCTACAATGCGGGAGACCTGGGTTTGATCCCCGGGTTGAGAAGATCCCCTGGGGAAGGGAAAGGCTACCCACTCCAGTACTCTGGCCTGGAGAATTCCATGGACTATACAGTCCATGGGGTCGCAAAGAGTCAGACATGACTGAGCGACTTTCACTTTCAGCTAGTCTGACAAATCCACTCGATTGATATATTGCCTCCAACTGTAATTTGACCCTGTTACAAGTATTCCTTCATAGTTTTAAAACTTACAAACATTTTATTCCCCTTAAACTAGCTACAGAAAATCTAAGGATTGATTTTCAGCCATAAACCAATGTTGATAAAAAGGAAAAAAAAAAACAAAACCCTACGCTCTTTAACCAAAGCATACTACTTACCTTTTAAATTGTCATGTAAGATACAACTTTTTACTTAAGTGGACTTGAAGATTCGCCCCAAATTTTCAAAGCTTCTCCTTGGATTATGTGGCTTACTAAGTTACAAGCACACTCACCAGCTCACACAGCTCGTTTCTTGTCAGAGAACGAGCACCATGAACGGTACACATCCACGGCTGCCCTGCTCCCGGGGGGAAGGGAAAGGGACCCTCCTGGCGGGTGGTCCGTCAGCCTCCACGCCCCCTTCACCCGGACCTGGCCGCACGCCCACCTCCCACTCAGCGAGTCTGTGCACTCAGGAGAGACACGCAGTGTTGATTCAGACTGAAGGCAATAAAAAATATGGAGGCAAAGATAGACATGGGAACGTTAACTTGTTAAAAGACCTTCCTACTATGAATACTATACTTAATTCTCAAAGTTCTAAATGACTGTCCATGGGAGGAAGAAAGCTCAGCTTCCACACGACAGCAGTTCTTATTCTTCATGTGGGGCCGCGGCAGAAGCCCCGGGCTCCCCACCCCAGCAGGTCCTGTTTCACTCGGTCTGGGGCGGGCGGGCAGCCAGCCTGTGGCCCTAACACGTCCTGGGGGGGCTGCACTGCTGACCTGCACCCCACTCGGGGACCCCCAGGCCCCACGACCCCACCCGTGCTTAGAGAAGAGCCCTGGGCTCGAGCAAACACCGCTGAAATGGTCCAGATTATTAAGGATAGTACACTGAGAAATGCTCCAAATGCACGTTTATAATCATACTCAGTACGACCCTTTGTAAAAATTGTAAAAAGCACTAACATATTTTCACAAAACTGAAGTTTTAGTCGATACGAAAGGAAACCTGAATATTCAAAAATCTGTCCGATCCTCAACATGAAATAAACCCAAATTTCTTTGTATTTAAAAGTCACATGCGGTTCAAAGTAAAATGCGTCATCTCCCATCCTTTGTGGAATGAAGCTGTTTTGTATGTGACATAAACTCAATCAGCTTTTGCAAATAGAATCCAGTTAATTTAAAAGAAGTTCAAAGAAGACATGTGATGACTGGAAATGCTTAGAAGACATTTAAAGGAGAACGTACATGGGTCGCTTACCCCCTTTGGCTCGGGAACAACCAGGTGCGTGCACTTCTTGTTGAGGTTCAGCTGGCAGCCGCCCCCATGGAAGGTAAGCATCGCCCACAGAGCGCTTCTGTCCTCAGGCGACACCTGGCGGGAACCGGAAATCAAGCTTCCACCACACTCACCGACTTGCTTGCCCACTTAATGTGACATCATAACCACTCTGCTCATCTACTTTCTTCCTTCTTAAATGAAATTAACCTAAGCGTGTTAGTGGGAAAAACAGATGAGCTGAAAGCTATGTGCTTGTGACAGTAACTTTTACTCCTATCCTAAGTTTTATAAACATCACCTTTTCTGCCTTGTCACCAAATAAATTAAAAAATACTTATGTCCACACTCTAGGGGCTGAGTGGAGGATTACTTCATTACATAACAAAATGATAGGGAAAAAGAACTAGAACACCACACTCCATCTCCCATCTCTGCCATTTTTTAAAATGTTTAAATACAGTAGTATAAAGATCATATTCAAGGGATTCCTTAAGAATTAATGGATAACAAATAAATGCTTATAATGAAATGAATTAAAAATAAAAGACAAAAAATACAGTGGCGCATAAGCTCAGGGGAATACGTAACTACCAAGCACACAGGACATGAGGCAAGCATAACAGGCGTGACTCCCATGCTTGCGCAAGAGGTGAAGTGAGGCTCAGATGCGACGGCTTATGCTGGGACAGAGGCTCCCACCGCAGAGCCCACAGCTCCATTCATTGCCTGCCTACGATGTGCCAGCAACTGTGCCAAGGGCTCCTCGCCCCGCGGCCCGGCGGGGGCCACACGAGCTCACCAAGTCAGAGCTCACCATCGTAAAACCTAGGTCTGCCTAAGCCCAGGCCTGACTCCAAACTGTACTTCCCACTGCTCTAGACTGCTTCACTAAGGGCAGGTCCTACTAAAAACGATTTCTAAAAAATAAAACTTAATCATCTGAAAGTCAAAAGAAACATTTAAGGAAAACAAAGGTGTGAATTCTAAGATAATCATTGAAGTCAATTTTTTGCTAGATAACGTATTATAAATTGTGAATTACGGTTAAGAATTCTGAACTTTGTCTCAAGCTAATTTTTTTTTAAGTTTAACAAAATTTTTTCTTTTTAACTGTCATTATTCAGATTGATGGAAATCTAACATCCTGTATCTACTCTCCATTTTACAAATATTTCTAGAAATTATTTTGCATTCCATACTACTCTGTGAATACTAACAAGAACGAATTAATTTTACAAAGTCACCTTAAAATCATTCTTTTGTATCTCATTAATTTAGTCAGTCAGTGACACATTTCAGGAGGCTTGATCAGAAGGTGTTATTTTTAATAGTGGCTTCCACAAAAACATATCCTGCAGCATTTGGTGGTGAGATTTAACTACATGATGAAACATATGACTCTAATAAATCATCATATAATCTTCATTACAAATGAAATAAAAACCGCAATCTAGACATGGCTTTATTATTTTTATTTCACTGACTAGTCCACCTTACGGCCTGGACCTTGGCTGGGTTTCAACACAGCACAGCAAACTGCTGTGGAAAGAACGTCGCACGGGGGAGGTAAGGCCTGGCGTGGACAGAGCCCCCAAACTCTAGCTTCTATCAACTTGGAAAACTCCCTGGAATTAGAGTCTTCACCGACCTGTGCTTGCATTAAGTGACGTGAACATACCTGCACCAGCTCATCCAATGAGTCTCTAACGGTGTGATGAAGAATGGTCTTTCCACACCAAACTGTTAACAATAGCTACCTAGTGCTGACAGGGTCATGGGGACATTTTCATACTTTTCTGTATTCTCCAAATTTTCAAAAGCATTAATTTTATAACTGGGGAAAAAAATGCTGTTCTTTTTTTGAAAAGAAATCTTCCTAAGCTGATCTATCAGCTCAGCTAAAAAAGCCTGGACATCTCCTCGAGCCGTCGGGCTCAGATCTGAGCACTTCCAGAGTGTCCTGGGCCCCCCGACCTGTGCGCGGCTGGCGGCTCGCTCTGGCCCCGGGCCCCCGCCCTCCTCAGCTCGGCACCCCGGCCCCTGCACTCCCACAGCGAGCTGCCCCTGCGGGGCACTGAGCCCTGCTCCGCCCTGGGCAGAGGCTGCCCCTCGACCGTCCCGCGGGGAGGGGCCTCCCTCTGCACCAGGACGGCCCCTCGCAGGCCTCCCACCCAGACACTCCTGGGGTGCCGCTCCGGGAGCCCCTTCTCGCCCCTCCTGTGCGCGAGCTCTCAGCCCGCAGACCAGGGAGGGGAGCCCCGGGCGTGAGGCCTGTCCTGACCTCGGGTCCTCGGCCGGGCCCAGAACAGTGCAAGGCACAGGGTAGGCAGTCAAGAAATTCTTTGCTGATTGAGATACACATGGAAAGGGCCTCCCAGAGTGCAGTCAGGCCCCGGCAGGCGCTCACACACGGGGACCTGCCCACCACCTACCCCGCACACGACAACCGCGGCCGCAGCCTGCGTCAACACCGGCTCGGGAGAAGGCGGGTGATGTCTGTGCTTCCCAGCTCCTGCCGGCACAAGCGCCCTTCCCTACCTCTCCCTGGAGCGCTCTGGAAGACTCCAACAAGAGCTCCAGCGTCTCAACACCCTGACGGGAAAAGACAGAAGGTCACTGAGAACCGCCAACAACAGTCCCTCCGCGGCGGTGGAGCCCCGCCTGCCTGCCTGCGTGTGCACGCGTGTGCGTGTGCCCATGCTCCAGAGGCTGCTCGGGGCAGGTTACCCGTGCTGACCCGCCCCACCCCAGTGCTGCCCACACCCGAGGGGAACCTGTCTCCCGCTTCACACAGCACCAGCACAGGCGCGGTGGACAGACGCATGTTCATCTATCTCAGAACCGCATTAGCAAGTTTCAGCAGCCAGAGCGTGTCCCCACTGTGCTGTGAGCTTCCTCACTCCCGGCTCAGCCATCGACTCTCATAAAGCAGAGCTTCCTTCGCCACGAGTGACAGTGAGAGTAAGTGCAGTGAGTGATGGACCCAGAAAAACCACACTTCCCTCACTGTGTGATGGAAGACCGCACGAAGGTGCTGGGGTCTGAACGGCACTCCTAATGGACCCGCTTCAGACCCATAAAGCCCTTGTCAGCGATCTCGCTGAATCTGCCATTCCGTCCACCACGGCCTCGCTGCCCCCGCCGCCAAGTGCACACCCGGACAAGGCCCCAGCTGGGCCACCCTGCAGACACCCGGCCGCCGAGCCCGGCTGCCTCTCAGCTCTTTCCTCGGGTCCCCGCTCTCCCCTCTGCTGACCTCACCCGTGGCTTCTCAACCCAGAGCCGGAGGTCCACGCAGACCCCCAAGCCCGCGTGCGGCTGCAGCCAGCCCCCTGCCCGCAGCACTGAGCCGGGCAGTGGGGCTCAAGCTGACACTCCGCGTGTCCCCCTGCTGGCCCTGGCGACAAACCTACGCAGGGTCTGAGCCCCTGGCTGCTAGAGCTGCCCCCGCCATCATCTCTGCTCACTCTGAAGCCTCCTGTCTCCCCACTCAAGGCTGTCTCCCTGACCCTGTGCCTCCCCCCAGCCTCCTCTGCAAGGATGCGCTTCTCCGCCTTCACGCGTGTCCCAGGTCCCTGTGCCTGGACAGCACTGGGCTTCAGGCTGACTGCGTCGCTTCCCCTCCGCGGCCCAGGTCCAGCGATGCTCCTGACTTGGGACAGGAAATCACCCGCCGTACCCCTCTGTGGAGCAGCCAGCAGAGCCCCACTGTGAGCGTCGGCTCCTCCTCTGCACCCCCGGGTCACCCAGACCCTCTGACTCCCGTCCTCCCGCTCCTCAGGCCCACGCTGTCTTCACGGACCCGGTGCTAACAGGGGCTCAAGCCCCCGTCTCGAGCCCGCACCCCATTCCTACCCCGCCCACTATTCCTGCTCACAGCTCTCAGATCAGTTTCACCTATGGGAGTGCAAGTGATTTTTAAAATTGTTTGCCTTCTTCCTGTGTTTTCCAAATGTCCTGATGTAAACATCTGCGAAGGAGAGAAGCCAGCTACCTCATTGAGCTCACTCCGGCACCCAGTTTCCACCTCCGGTATCTCCTAGCTCTCCTTTCCACCCAAGCAGGCAGTCCCGCTGAGGCCAGTGCCCTCACAGTGCTGTGTCCCCTCCGCGTCCTCTCCCCTCCAGCTCCACCCGCTTCACCCACCGTGCCGGCTCCTCTCAGATCTCACCTCCACAAGGCCGGCCTGACCCTGCCATCCACCCGGCCCGCCTTCTCTGAGCTCACAGGTGACCCCCTGCGGCCCGGCCACGCGCACCAGCCCTCACACACCAGGGTACTGACTACGTATAACCCGTCATGTATGCAGAAACCTTTGTCAAATGTAACTACGCTTCTATTTCTCCAAGACTAAAAGGCTCTCCAGTGTCAAACTCAGACCCCTAATTTAAAACCCTGTGATCACCTCATATTCAGACTCTAATCAATGAATAATCTTATTTTTCCAAGTCAGGTCTGCTAAATACCATGTCACTATGACCTTGACCCTTGAAAACAGCCACAGGACTCCCTGCCTCGGCCTCTGCCTCTCTTATCTGGAGAGTGGGCTCTGAATCATGAACCCAGAGATCCAATCAGTACAAATAGAATTAAATGCAAATTTTACATTTTAGCCACTGTATATTGTGCTTACTCATAAGGAGTAATAGTAATAAAATGTTTTCATTTTAAAAACTTTTCTGATGCTTATTATAAATTTGGAATATACAGAGAAGTATAAAGAAAATAATAAAAATTACATGTAACCATAGTACCCATTATAAAACTGTCTTCCTTTTAGCCAATTTTAAAAATCATCATCGTATAAATACACATTTATAAGAAAGATGTGAAAAACACTGAAAAATACAAATACCAATAAAATTCCTACTCTTAAGGAAAAAAGTCAACTTTTCAAGGATCTCTATTAAATCGACGTAGCAAAAACAAAGAAGAGAGAATTTTATAATTTTAAAGAACTTCCAGAATTTACAAGAAACACAACATCACTCGACGTACTGTCTGGGCAGAGAAGGGGTCACGGTGACACCACCTGTACAAAAAACTTGAGTCTGGCTGATAGTCCAACAGTATTAAACTAATGTTACCTGGTTTCATAATCTTCTGTTACAAAGGTGTAAGAAGGCAGGATTTTCATCAAATTCCTTCTCGTCTCACCTAACGTCCTAGACACCCCGTTCTCGAAGGCCTCCACAGAGATGGGGAGACCCAAAGCGTCAGCATCAGAGCCTCAGACGGAAGGAGGTCCTCGGGCTACAGAAACCAGACCGGGCTAAGACAGCCTCCTCCCGCCCCGCAGCCACGCCTGACTCCGAGCAAGCTGAGAGTGAGCTCGAACACCACCAGCCTGGTTTTTCATGAAAGCTGCTCACAGCCTGAGGGTTTCCGGCAGGGACTGAGACAGACGAGGACGGACGGTGCTGAGCGTGTGCTGCTCCCGGGATCTATCACTGCCGACGCCCTGGTCCCCCTTTCAGATGTGCCCTTTTCCCCAGCTATTTCTTACATATTTTATTTGGCTGATGTAATACTGTACATAACTATGTTATGTCCTGCTTTGTCCCCCATTTAAAAAATTACCCATGTCTGTACATACGTTTATAAAACAAAATTCAAAACTCTAGATTACTATGTATTAATAATGGACCAAAATAGTTTCTTAGATATTTCCAAATGGTGGATGATCTGATCGTTTCCAATTTTATCCTCTCATAAATAATGCTGCCTTTATGCATCAATCTGCCGTTATTTCTACCAATTTGGGATCAATGTCTAAGCACACGAGACCTGCAGGGAAAACAACTGAGTCTCCTACGGGTCTGACACGGCTCGGCTTTTCTAGAAAACTACTCACTGATCTGCACTCCTGTGGGGGCGGGGAAGCCTGTCTACAGTTCAGCCAGCACTGAAGACATGGTCACACGTTTGAGACCAGACACTCTTATCTCAGGGCTATCAACGGGCGCACAAAGTGTATCAAATGTTTTGCTATACTTATCTGAAACTCCTCTTCATAAAAACTTTTTACTGGTCTGCATAAGCCTCTTATTTACTACAAAAAATTCTCTGCTTTTACCTCTGAATGAAGTTTCCTTGTCACCTTTCAATTTCATTTTTAACATGTCTTCATGCTTAAGTTTTAAATCTCTGTAATTCTTTAGATTAGAAAGAACATTTTCACCCATTAAAGCTTTGAATCTTAAGACTGGGTATGAATATTTAAATAATTGTTGTAAGGTCATACTGAATATGCAGTTTAGTTAAGCAACACTGGTGGTTTACAAGTACAACATATGTCCAATCACATAAAAATTCAGAACTGTTACATAAATAACAGAAGAGGAACTGCGCCGCACTTACCTGGGAGAGGCAGGCTGTGATTCCAAAAAAAATCTGACACGACTCTGGAGAAAAGCCATTTACTCTGTTGTTCACGGATTAAGAGTCCAATGAAATGAGACCAGTGCAACCTCTATGCCGCTCAGAGACAGCTCCGACCGGCCCGTGTGGACACCGCCCACCTTCTGCTTCCCACTCAATCCATTCAGCAGAGACGCAGGCGTAAGCTGGCCAAAGAAGAGCGCAGGGCAGGGGGAAGGACGCAGAAAGGACGGAGGCGTGCGGTAAAGCACACCCTCAGAGCCTCTCTCCACGTGCACCAGCGGGATGGGCGCCACACGCTCGTGGGAAAAGCGCCTAACTACACACACACACACACACACACACACACGCACACACGTGCACGCACACAAACGCACACACATGCATACACGCGCACGCACACACACATGCACACACACGAGTGCACACACACACACACAGCCACATCCGGCCCAGCACTGTCCTGAAAGAACAGTGAGTTCACCTGAGCATGATTACTTCTGTTGCCTAGAGGAATCTTTCATAAAAGAACCCAAGTTCTAGCTTTAGCACCATCATACTCTGTGAACTTGGGCGAGACAATGCTGAGCTACAGCGTTCCCTTCATTAAAACAAAGGTTGGAATATGTATGTAATTCCCAAGGTCTGTCCCAGTCCTGAAGCTCTGGCTCTTAAAACCCCATCAACATACTCTTTGAGGGCTCACAGCGTGCAGCCCTGGGCGCGGGGCTCTCTGTCAGCACATGTGACCTCCAGGGGCCTGAACTTCAGTCTGTTCAAAGCAAATGTGACTTTTTAAGGAATCTGGAGCGTCTGGACCTCGAATGGGTTACAGCGTTACTTCTGCGTGCTGAGCCAACACGCAGTGCAGAGGCAGCTTCCTGGGGGCAGCAATGCAGTCCTGGTGAGCCTCTGTCTGCTATGCATGTTGGGGGGGTGTGTGGGGGAGGGTGTTTGTGTGTTCCACAGTCACACTTGGGAAGCAGCAAATGAAGCCACACGCAGTGCAGGGCAGCTCCCCGGGGCAGGAATGCGGCCCTGGCGACCCTGTCTGCAGAACTGGGCCCCAAGCAGGCGCTCCACATTAAGGGTGGAATTAATGTGGAAATGGATTAATACACTTCCATCCAACATGATAAAAGAATAACAGTGCATGATATAAAACTAAAAATGTCCTGATGGTCTCTTCCCCAATCTATTCTTCAAATAGTTCGTGACTGGGTTCATATAGACCGAGAATTTTACAAACAGTCCATCTAACCAGACACCACAGAAGCCATCTGTTCCAAAGACAACAGAACTGAGTCCAGACTGCCTGGGTCCTAAAGCCAATTTGCAGAACGAGAACTCGAGCCTCGGGCCCAGGCTACCGCTGCTTCCAGGCAGCTGGCCCCCGCCCCCAGGGGGAACACCAAGGATCAGGGACAGACGCCTGGACACGGGAGGGACAGAGCAGGACACACACACCACCTCCTGACTCACACGTAAGCGCAGCAAGTGAGGCCCGCTCGGGTCTCAGGCCCAGAGTCACCCTCTCCCTCCCCACTTTCCCAAAAAGGATACGGGAGAAGAGCTCCACACTGAACGGACAGGATCACCCAAGAAGGCTGAGGAAGAAAACAGAAGTGCAAATCAGAACACAGTTCCGGTTCACACTCAGAATGCCGCCACGCGACCAGCGCTGCTCCTGGGAATGAAAGGCTGTTACAGCAGTGAGGCAGCCTCCAGCTTACAATCACCAGCTTTCAAGTATCGCGTCAAGTATCAGCTATTAGTCCCCAAGGGGAAAAGCCCAACCGTGGAATGAAACACTACCAGCTCTTTAAAAGCTTATTATATATTGAAACTTAAATTCTAGGTTTCCACACTTGCTCAGTCACTCCAGCTGTGTCAGACTTTGGGCCACTGCGTAAGCCTCTAGTCCAGCTAGAAGCTATCTTCACGGCTGGAGGCTTTCCCCACCCACGTCCCACGTACACACGACCCCTCCAAGTCTCCTCTGGAGTCCTGAGTCCTGACTGCTCTAAAGGCGGGAATTTGGGGGTTTTTCTTCAGGAGGCCAAGTAGATACAATGTTTGTAAATCCCATGACGCCTTTCTGTCTGGTGATCCTTCTATGAACTGCAAAACACATTACTTACTACCTTTTTGGGTAAATTATATTTTTGAAAAATCATCTTACTTTGCCATTTAATTTTGAAAATCACATTAACCATTATCCTGGTAGGTCTGCTTCACAGAATCTGTGTAAAAACACACAGTAGCCAGCTGACTTCAGAAACCTCAGCTGCTTGTATGACACTCACTTCTAATGTACCACGTATACCTTGGAAGAACCTCAGAAATCAAAGTGCGTTCTCCTTATACGCCAGGTAACATCAACAATTCCTCAGCGTAAGTCCATATATGTGTGACATCTGTGAAGAGTTACTTCACATTTCACCAAAGTTGTAGCTTTGTGGCTGAGCCACCAAGCAGGAAGGAGTGTGTAACGTTGTCCGTGACTCTGGTCCTGGGGAGACTCCAGTGACAGGGAGGGAACTGGCCCCCCAGAACCTCCCACGGGCTCTGCCTCCCGCTCCATTTGGTGTCTCAGCTGCGACCCCAAAGCCCTCCGCGGCCAACGCGTGTGGAGCACCAGGTGGCTTTCCTGAGACCAGTTCCCCGGCAGGAGGGTACGGCAGAAGGCCAGCTCAGCACCCTGAAACGCGACTCAGGTGGGCGGGCCAGAGGAGCTGACACCGTGGACAGGCAGCCTTACCACTCTGCCTGCAGCAGTCACCCCGAAAGCGGCCCCTGGGGGCTGCAGGAGGGGAAAGTACGGGTGCACTTAGGGACTGCTGGGCTTGCTGCTGCAAAGTCGTCAAATCATGAACAGACTCGCTCTGACCCCTCATCCGGGTAAGCCTAGATAAGGTACTGCAGCTGAGGAGGAGGACACACTCGTAATAACGCAGAAATGGGGAACTAGAAGAGCACAGTAATCGGGAGCTATTTATCCCCAAAGCAAGCAACAATATATAAAATAAAGCCACTGCAAGTCAGCATAATTAACACTTCCAAGGAGGCCTCCAAGGCCACTGGGGAAGTGTTTCCACTAAAAAATGGGTTTAAAAAGTCTTGGTGGCAGGCTTCCCTGGTGGCTCAATGGTTAAGAATCTGCTGCCAACACAGGAGACACGGGTTCAATCCCTGGTCTGGGACAATCCCACATGTTGCAGAGCTACTGAGCCTCCACTCCAGAGCCCAGGAGCCATGGCTACTGAGCCTCCACTCCAGAGCCCTGGGCACCGAGCACGCCTGGCCCCACCTTCGGCCAAGCGCAGCCAGCAGCCTGGCGGCACACCAAGCGGGTCAGACGAGGCCTGAGGCTTCCGCGCTGTCCCGGAGTGAGCACAGACTTGCACTGCTCTGGAAGACTCCTCCACCGCGTCCCCACACTGCAGCCCTGGACAGCGTGGGGCGGCCACGAGTTAAAGGCAGGCTGGCACGCTGAGAGGGAGAGCGTGCACAGAGCCCGGGAGCAGCGGGAGACGAGACGCAGGGCTGTGGTCAGCCAACTGGGACACAACGGCTACTTCTGGGCAGCGCATGGCGGACACCCTTCCTGGGACCGCTACCTCTGTGAGGGACTTGCTAATGGGCTCAGGGCTTCAGCAGTGCCTGGTCACCAGCCTGCACTCCCCTCAGAGCTGGTGCTGTGGGCGGGACAGAGGACCAGGTCCCCCAGGATCCACCCACCACCCCCCAGGGTCTCTACACTGAAATGCAGACTTGCTGCCATTGCCTCCCTTCTCTGTTTACATTCCAGTTTGGGCGATTTGTATATAAATACTAATATATGTATTTATGACAAATGTTATCTTACATAACAATTTCATTTCAGGGTAATAAAGGGGGTACTACAAAATATTTGCTACAAAAAGGGGCTTGAAGGGGTCACCAGACTTAAGCAGCGCTGCTGCAACTGGTCTGGGGACAAGGACCCTGGCACCCCAAATTTATTACCAAGGGGCTGCCCTTTGAAGGCCCATGAAGAGTCCACACAGTTTACCTGGAGTCACTGTGACAACAGGCTGCAGGCTAGTATGTGGGGGAGAGATGAGGTTCGCTCCCCACAGCCACAAATGGATGGACACCAACCAGGGCCCCAGGGCGCCCGGTGCCCGAGGCAGGTCCACTCTCTTCCAAGGCGGCCCAGGGGAGGCAGGCAAGACACCTGCTGACATCAGTCCTCACGAAGGACCAGGTGGAGTGAGCCCGCTGGCCAGGCAGAAAGAAGCAGCCAGCCAGCACCGCGACCGCTGCGCTTCAACAGAGCAAAGCAACCGCGCGTGGTTCTGACGCACAGTGGCTGCAGGAGGGCCTGGCAGGCGAGGACGCTCCTGTGAGGCATACCTGCCTGCAGGCTCCCTCTCACAAGTCGGGCTTCTGCGCCTGCGAGGCAGCGTTTCAGAGCCTGCATGCCAGTGAGGCGGACGACCGCAGCAGCAAGCCGGCCTGCAGGCTGCCTGCCGCAGCACTCGCCCCTAACGGCCAGGCTCTCGGTATTAAGCACCGGTAACCTTCATACTGATTTTAAGATAACACATGCAACAGCATGAAATAGAGAAGAAGAAGAAGAAAAAAAAAAGTGAAATAAAACCATTTTAAAACAAATGCATAATACGAAACTGAAAGATCAAAATTACAAACATAAATTTCAAAGACCCATATTTAACAGCAGTTAGTTCGACCCTCAGCAGCAAGAGCAGCAACAGGACACAGATGAACAAGCTCTGAGCAGCTCAGCCAGCAGCAGACACCCCACTTTCTAGAATAAACAACCCACAGCTCTCAAGCTGGAGAGTGGAAGTGAGAGCTCCTGGGGGGACAGCAAGACCAGCGGTCACCATGACCCTTGTCAGAGGGCAGTGAACAGCCAGACAGCGCGGGGCTCCACCCGACCTGCCTGCCTGGAAATCAGGCCCCCGGCCGCGGTGTGGGTGCGAGGGAGCCCTGCTCCAGGAGAGTCTCGGGGAGTCGATCCAGCTTCCGAGCAGAATGCACCAGCGTCGTCTCCGTCAAGACAGCACATCCACTGCCTTCGACATGTTTTCTTGGCCTGGAGAACTTCTGGCCCGTGGCAAACAGGCTCACGGCAGCAGGTGCGCAAGCTGTGGCGTGCAGGACTGGGCCTCCTGCTGGCTGGTCTCCGAGGCGTCAGACGTGCTACAAGCGCTTCCCACCCAGACCCAAGCCTGAGCCAACAGCCTGAGAAGAGCCGCACAGAAACTTCTGTGCGCCGCTTTCAAGATACACGACCAAGGGTGTAACACTGGGTAGATGCACCACCCACCTTGACGACAGGCAAATCAAAGACTTCGCGGGCCTCTCCCACCTC
Organism: Cervus canadensis; assembly: GCF_019320065.1. NCBI lineage: Eukaryota > Metazoa > Chordata > Mammalia > Artiodactyla > Cervidae > Cervus > Cervus canadensis. Next base: position 108,580,166 of record NC_057388.1, read on the forward strand.
CGGATTGTCCCCATCCTCCGAGATGATGTGCGAGGCGAGCGCGTTGTAGGACACTTCCTTTGCTTTCCCGGCTTTCAGAAGCTGAATAACCTTCAAAGAAGCACACGAGTTACAAGGGAACAGGCTGCATTTCAATGCATACAACTGATGACCAATCGCGAAAATTCTAATAAACATCCACCACATTCTCCACACAGGATTAACACCTGCCCCCGAGTCATTTGCAAGGAAACCTACAGGGACAACAAAATGCATTTCAAGTCTTGATTCACTGACACGGAAGCACAGAGCTCCTGTGACCGAGGTACTGCACGGTGTCCCTCCTGAAGACAGAAGGACTGAAAGACAAGGTGAGCACGCCCGGGCGAGCACTGGACTCACAGTGTCTCAACAGAAAGGCTCGGGGACAGGCAGTTCTAATAAACGGAGAAGTTCTGCAAGAGGCGCTAGAGGAGCCGAGTCTTGAGGAACTTAAAGGCGTCAGCCACGCAGAAACAAAGTCATTGTGCGGAGGGAGGCCTTCAACATGCTGGCAGAAGAACACAGATCAGACCATCGACGGTGTTGCACAGATGCTACGCCTTTGTATTTTACCCCCAAATAATATAGAGTGTCTTCTGAAAGAGAGGCTGAGTAGGAGGCAGTCAGCAGGGAAGACCATGATCAGACACGACAGAAAGATCACCGCCAGTGGAAGAAGGACAGGTTTACTTTGCAGGAGTGGAGGCAAGACAGGCGTTAAGAAACACCTGCGATAACTCAGGTGAAAGAGGCAGGTCACAGAACAGGACAGGAAGATGATGCAAGGGAATTAGCAAGACTTGGTGACTGAGGGGGCATGTGCAAGAAACTGCAACACCACAGCACAGCTCCCAAGCACCACTAAGAGATCACGGGGGAAAGAAAGTTTTAGTTTAGGGCATGGCTTTCTCTGGCGCCACTGTACGATCTAGGACATGCAGCGCATTGAGGAGGCCAGGGTCCTACCCGAGCAAAGCCATCTGTGTATGACAAAGATGGGGGCAAAGCTCTGAGCAAACGGGCCCCCAGAGCACAGGGCAGGCAGAAACAGAGGCCGGGCAGGCAGTGGAGGCTGGAGGGCGGCTGGAGGCCCCGGGCCGGGTCTGAGCAGCACACCGCAAGCTCGGGACGGTGAGAGCGCCCATGTGTGGATGTGAACTAGAAGTCCATTCGACACACGTGAACTCTCGGAACCCTCATTTTAAGATTCAGAGAATCAACCACCTTTCAGAAAATATAGTTTCAGACCTAAGTGGTTTGCAAGGACATGTTTAAGCCCTTAGACTTGATTCACAGTTGAGTAAACATGGATCCAGTTCAGCTTCCTCCAGGTTTTAAGTAATATTCGCTTCAATTCTCTGTTTACAGTTAGTCTTAAAATGAACCAGAAGGTAGGAAGCAGAGGGGAGAGGAACAGCAGGCAGTGAAGAAAAGGAACCCACGCTGGAAGGGAGAAGTCTCCACCCTGCTACAGGCACTTACCTTCACCTGTCTGAGCTCACCACCTGTTTATCCAAGTCAAAGCCTCTACTTTAGAGTGGAGAAAGGATCCACCTTGGGGGCTGCCAAGCGTTTAGTCACTAGGACACCAGCACACAAGCCTCTAGAAGGCCAAGACCCATCAGCCTGCCACAGCTCTTTGGTCTCTAAGTTTATCTACTAAGTCCCCGTCTCTACTCGGGAGGCCCGGGCCTCAGTTCTCCACGCTCAGCAGGCACAGCCAAGGGGACACGCAGACGACGTGACTGTACAGATAAACTTTAGGGAAAAGAACACCTGGAGACCCAACTACAGTTCATTCCCACAGTGGAGGCATAAAATCCTGACGTTCAAACAGATGCACTACTTTAGGAGAGGAGAGAACAGGACAGGACCGAGCTGCAGACAGGCTAGCTGGGCGGAGGGGTGGGGGTGGTGGCTGCCACCTCGGGGGCGGCTAACTGTCCCCTGAGCATCCCGGGACCCGCGTCCCTACTGGCTCCACCCTGCCGAAGCTCCCACCCCGGAACCACCCGTCGCCCCGGGGCCCCCGGAGCGCCGGGGCTGCCGCGGGAGGGTATCCCCGTCCGGACTCCGCCCACGAAGGAGCGGAGAGAGGAGGTGGGGCGGGGGGAAGCCGGCGAGGCGCCGCGCGACCGCAGGCGGGTTCCCCCACGGGGAGGGGACGGGGACACCCGGCGCTGGACTCTCCGCGTAGACCCCCTCCACGTGCCCGCCTCCCCCCGAGCCTGGGCACAGCGCCCCCAACCCCGCGCCCGCCGCGGACCCCGCAGACGCGCCCCAAGTCCCCTCCTGGGGCTCCCCTAGCCTCGGGGTGCCCTCCCGCGGGGGCTGCAGACGCCGGTGCCAGCTCCGTCTCCGCCGGCCTTACTCGGCGCCGGGCGGCCGGGTCTCCGCGCAGCCGGACTCGCGGGTCCCGGGGACCCGGACGCGCGCGCGGGTGGCGCGGGCCCGGGACGCGGGGACGCGGCAGGGTGGAGGCGGGGTACCTGCGGGTCGAGGTCGCCCACCGCGTAGTACTTGACCTCCTTGAACATCTCCTCGGGGACGCGGGGCGCCTGGCCCGACATGGTCGCGGCGGCCCCGAGGCTCCGCAGCGGCGGCTCCCGCCCGGCCCCGCGGGGCCCGCTCCCCAACGGCGCGGCCGGCGAGCGGCCCCTGCTCCGGCGCTACGAGTCGGACCCTCGGCGCCCCCGCCCTCGGCGCCGCTGGAGCGCGGGAGCCGCGCGCGTCCCGTGGGCCGCACCATCCCGCCAGCCGCCGAGGGGGAGCCGAGGGCCGGGGGCCGCTCGGCCGGCGCCGCCCGGAGCCCTCCGCCGCGGCCCGAGGATAGGGAGGCACTCAGCTGAGAGGGCTGCCAGCCGCGGAGCGCGGGGCGCGGGGCGGCCGCCGCCCCTGGGGGAGCACGGAGGTCGCGGGGAGAAGCGCTCCCCCCGGCGGGGCTGCGGTGGGCCGGCCCGGGGGAGGACGGCAGCGCGGCGGGCCCTCCCGTCGGCCCGCGCGGCCGCACGCGCTGCGCCTGCGCGCTTCGGGGGGCGGGGCCCGGGCGAGCGGAGCGCCGCCGCCGGCGGCCCAACGGAAACCTGAGGTGACTGTCAGGAGCCGGGTGGGGGAGGGGGAGGCCCGGGCTGCAGGGCAGGGGCCGAGCGCCGCGGGCTGCTGGCGGCGCGCCGGCCCGGTGGGCGCGGCCACTGGGCTTCTCCCCATCGCCCGAGCCGGCTCCTGCCCGGGGACCCTGGGCGGTCGGAACCAGCCCCGCTCTCCTCACTCCGGGCGCCGTTGACGACACCTGGCGCGACGCGCGCCCGCGCTGTGACGTTATCGGGCGGCGCCCGGAGAGCCGCGTTCGGGGCGCACCTGCGCGGGGTGGGAGCGGAACCGGGCGGCCGGTGGGACCCCCGCGTCCCCCGGGGCTCACGCCGCGGCCGGGGCCTGGGGGTGGAAAAGCACATAAAGGAGGCCCGCTGCTGATCCCTGCTAAGCGGAAAGCCGTTCGATTCAGTCGCTCAGTCGTGTCCGACTCTGCGACCCCTTGGACTGCAGCACGCCACGCCTCCCTGTCCATCACCAACTCCCGGAGTTTACTCAAACTCATGTCCGTCGAGTGGGTGATGCCATCCAACTGTCTCTTCCTCTTGTCGTGAAGTAAATGTTAATGGAATTGGTCGGGGAAAAAAAGAAAAACCTTTCAGAATGACTGTGGCAGTCTCCTGTAACATTCACTCATTTCTGAGGCTATCACTTTTTAGTCTGCGATCATACATAAGTTCTGAAAGAGAGTAGTTGTGGTTGGTTCATTGACCAGGACTCAGTACCGGGGACACTGGCTCTGTTTAATCAGCAGACACGCCTTTGGTTGTCTGTACACTCATTATGTGTGTAATAAGTGGTTTTTGTATGGTCAGAAAGTAAGCACATTGTATGTTAGTGGCTCAGTCATGTCTGACTCTTTGCCACCCCATGGACTGTAGCCCGCCAGGCTCTTCTGTCCATGGAATTCTCCAGACAAGAAAACTGGAGTGGGATGCCATTGCCTCCTCCAGAGGATCTTCCCGACCCAGGGATGGAATCTGCGTCTCCTGCGTTGGCAGGCGGTTTCTTCACCACTGCGCCAGCTGGGAAGCCCAAGCACCTATTTAGTCTTAAATATCCTTATATTTTATCATTCTGATGTTTTCTCTTTTTTCATTTGTCTTTTGAATAGTCTGAAACAACCCTGTTCTAATGCTAATAATTTTTTTTTCTACAAATAATAAAAACATTGGGTACTTGCCTGAATAAGAATATACTGTCCTCCTTTTGACTAGCCAAGCATAAGTTTGGTATTGGCCATTGTAACATTTTACCTTCTATGTTAAGAAAATGTAGGAGTGATAAATTCGTTCTAAATATCAAATCAAAATGAGCATCCCCTTTTATTGACCTGTGTGAGAGAACTTACTAGCTTTTTTCTTCCTTGGTTAAACAGGAACTAAGCATGTACTTTTATAATAAAAGACTTAAAGCATATCTCAACCAGGTGTTTTATTTTGTAAGTTAAAAAAAGAACTTGTAACATTCAACAGGGCAACTTTACCCTAGTGTGATTTCAGATAGTCAAGAAGGCAAATTATGGAACTAAGAAATCTGTTATTTAAAATCTCATCAACCTGTCAAGAGATTGTTAAACTATGCAAGGTCAGTGTTGTACACATTGGGCCTTATCTCACCAGCATCAGGAGGGTCCCGGTCAGAGTGTATCTAACGCACTGCTGCTTTGCCAGTAATAAAAGAAACTTCTTTAGATGAAATCTAACTTCACCTGGGTAAGGCATGTTCTGAGGAAGTGTCTGTTCATTTAATGAAAGCTTTGTGGTTCTTTAACTTGGGTACACGTATGACCCCAAACGTGACATTGAGCATTAATATATTTACAGCTTCTCCCAACTAAGTTCAAAGCATGGTCATTTTGTTCTAATCAACCTGCAGAGAACAAACAGCCTGTTTAATACTAACTTGATATACAGGGTAACACTTCTCATTTTTTATTTTGCAAAATTGGCTATCTTACAGATAGAGGGAAAAGGTGTGAAATTAGGAAATGGAAAAGTAAAGTTGAGAACAACTCAAATTGTACTCACTGGCAGGAACTTGAGGCCGTTATTAGTAAGTTAATTTACAATTTTTTTTTTTAATGCACGTCTTTCTATTCTATGCAACAATCTCAGTCTTGTTCTCATGTTCAGTTCAGCTAGTCACATACCCCTTAAAGTTAGGTACTATCACTGTTTAGTAAACCTTTCGTTGGGGTTTATAGACTACAATATTTGACCTTTTCATGAAAGGGAGTACTTAAACTAGAGGCATCAGCAAGCCAGGATTTTCCCGCAGGAGAACCTGGGAGCCAAAAAACATGTGTTTCTTTATGGGAGCAGTCAGCCAGCCAACCCACAGGGCACAGTTGCCACCAAATGTCATGTATTCAGTGTAGAAAAACCAGGGAACATGAATAAGGGAAAAATAAATTATCTCAAATCCTATGCTGGAAGCAGCGTTACTGAAATCCTTCCTGACACTGTCTCACACATATATTTTTCCTTGAAAAAAAATTATACTGTTCTGTTGCTGGCCTAAAAAAAAACAAAAAGGTCCTTCCAGGTCAGTAGATAAAAGATCTACACCATTTAATGGATACATAATGCTCTGTTTTTAAATGTACCTTAACTTCATAACCAACTCTATCATGCTTTCGTTTCCAGTTTGACAGTTTCAGGGCTGTAAAGTCATCGCACAGTTAGACCACGCGTCTTATGCTCTTCTTCCGTGCTCCGAGGTCAGGGACTAGCGCCACCCGTCTCCCCGCTCGTGGACCGCGTGCGGAGCACAGCGTGAGCATTCATCACCAGGACTCGGTCATTGGTCCCGGCTCTGGCGGTGGTGCCCCGCGGAGGCATCTCGACTGGAGGGGAGGGAAATAGCTGGCCTCCAGGGACAGAGGCTGGAAAGCTGCCCAGCGCCCTGGAAGCCCAGGGCAGCCGGCACGCCGACCGCTCGGTGCGCAGGGCCCAGGGTGCCGCTGTGGGGGCGTGGCCGGAGGACACGTGCAGCCTCCACCGGATCAAGACGCCGGATGCTTCCTCCGGGCTGCTGTCCTGCGGCTGTCCTGTCTGGGAGCCATTTCCTGCCTGCACTCCAGAGGGGAGGAAGCAAGCAGAACATCGCTCGGGAGGCACCCCGGCCGCCAAGCCTATGGAGAGTCGCCTACCGCCCAGTCCACCCACTTCCACTGGCCAGAACGGGAAACAGGAACCCTGCCCTGCAGGGGAGGCTGGGAAACGTGGTCTTCCTGGTATCCAGGAAAAGGAGATGGGATCGATGGCACTGCCAATTTCTGCCATCTTTAGTTTCAAAACAATTCTAACAAACTAAGATCATACTAATAGACTACAATAAAACATTTTAGAAATTTTATTAAAGATAATTTTAAAAACCATGCTTGCACCTAGCCACTTGGTAGACATGAGTTGGGGGGTCGGTGGCTCTGTGTGGAAAGGGTGAGCGATGGATGTCCTCTTAGAAAGCATCAGGCGTTGGGCCGAGGCCTGCAGCAGCAGCCTCCAGCCCCCTCCTCCCGCAGGTCTGCACTCCGTTCGACCTTGTTCCCTGCCCAGGATGCCGACCTCCCTGGGTGACAGTAACAGGCTCCCAGTTGAATCTGCTGAACGAGGAGCCCAGCACAGCTGAGAGGGCAGGAGGGACTGCTGTGTTTATTTTTTGGACCTCTGGGCACGCTGCCTGGAACTGGCAAGGTCACCTGACCTATACAGCTGCCTCCTCCGAGGCCCCGGTCACCTTTCCTTCCTCTCATTCCTTTGGCCCTTGGTTCCCCCACCACCCACACGTCGGCCTCCACCTTTGTAGCCATCCCTTTATAAATCCGCTTTCTCAGGTGATGCTAATGTGAGTAGGCTGCTTCAGCCATGACCCGAATTACATAGCAAACATGGAGACCTGATGGAACATTGAGAAATCTTTTCTTGCAAATAAATGTTATGCCTGCCCTCGAAAAGCTAACAAATAATTGGGTACACAAGCCTGAGAGTGGTGGAATTAATAAATGCAGTGGAGCTTTAGAGAAGCACTCCCTGTGTGCCGGGATCGATGGGACAAACTTCTCAGATGGAGCGGGTAAGAGAAAAGTTGCATGTTTTAGATAGTAATTGGTTATTTGATAAAAAGGGGTAAATAGGAAATCATACGAAATAAATGCCAAGTATATGAAGGTCCTGAAGTCCCACCAGAGCAGGCTGTTGAATTTGAGGTGTAGAATAAACCTGTAGCAGTGGTAACAGGAGAAAAAGAGAACCGCTTACTAGCTGTTGAAGGTAAACTTCTTTGTGGCAGGCTAGCTTTTGAATTAACTCTTGCTTCATTTATAGCCTTCAGTGTGTAAACAGAAATTCTCGTTATGCATTGTAGCGGCCATCTGATGGGAAGCACCCGGCAGCACTGACATGCCAAGGAATTAGAACACATTCTTTATGGCTTTGGGGTGTCCTCATGGACTCACCCCCGCCACCACGCCCAGCGTGGAGCCCTAGAAAGGCCCTGGACCACAGTGCCCCATGTCCTTGTCACCTGCATGGAGAGTGAGAACAAAGTAAAAAGGACGGAGGGTCCAAAGGCGTCTAGCAGGGTACCTGCTCAAGTACTCCTCACCTTAGAAACACCGCAGCCAGTGGCTGAGCACCACGACCTTAATCTAGTTCTCTGGTTGCTCTGAGGCTTTTCCTGGCCATCAGAAACCATTCCCAAAGCTCACGTGGATGGACGTGACAGTTTCCCACCATGGAGAGAGTCGGGCTTCTTTGAAAATGTATCCTTAGTTTCACCTCGGATTGTTCACCAACTAATTAATGAAGATCCTAGACTAGGACCTGGTTCTGTATTATAAAACACTGACCAAGATCTTGACAGTCTTCTCTGGCTTGAGCTTCTGAATCCATTCCTCCTATTTAGATGTATTTTCATCTCAGATGTGCTTCCATCTGCAAGATCTTGTGAGTCAGTCTCACTTTTTAATAGAATATACTAAGGATGAGAAAACAGGCCCAGGGAGTTTAAGCGACTTGTTGATGATGAGAATTGCTAGCAGATTTGGGGCTAAATCCATCTTTTAATATTATATTTACTCGAATTCATTCTTTTAAAAAACAGAAGATTTAATTTCACATAAAATAGAAGTAGAAAAAAACTAAGTGGTATGGAAGATATAACTTGATAGAAGTTGAAAATAGCCCACTGATTTATATTTTTGCAGCTAATACATATTCAATCCTCTCTTGGAATTGATTGAAGATGAAGAGATGATTGTTAGCTCTAAGTTCAGAATTTCCCTCTTTTAATGTCTTGTGTCAGTTTTAATTTTCTGATTTAATTAGTTTCCTAATTAGAAGGGGTTAAATTAATTAACCTCATTATTTACTATATATTTAATGATTTCTCCTCTATAGGGAGTTACTTCATTTTCAATAATTGGAAAGCTATGGCAAGAGGGAATACTGCCAAGTTCTACACTTATTGCTTTATGATCAGAGGCAGGACAGGCCAGATTGGAGGGAATTTTAGGTGAGATACCAGATACTTGCAAAGGCTACTACTTCCCACTTGTTCTGAAACAGGTGAAAACATGAGCTGGGATTCAATAATTTCTGCCAAATTAGAGCTCAACGGATATATCCTTTATGTAAGGTTAAAATATCCTAGAACATAGGATGTTATGAGATAGAGCCCAACCACATGATTTTAGTTCTAAGACAGCCATGAATCACCAACTAGTGCTGAGTATGCGAATGAAAAGGAGAGTCTCTGAAATTACCACCCGGTCTAACGGCATGTTAAAAGATCATTTTCCTCAGACTTGTCAGTGGGCTGAATGGAAAATGTCTTAGGAAGTCACAGCAGAACCCTAAGCCTAATATCTGCATGACTGATGAAAATCAAATAGGCCGCATTCTTTCATGTTTACCGATGTATAAATATAAACAATTTGTGGATAACTGTTTTAATGTAGCAATACCCCAAAAAGATGAAATAACTGCTTTTTAGAGAAAATGAGGCTGTATCCACAATACTTCCATGTTGTTCTTTTTCCCACCAAGAAGCACCTCCCAGGACGGGTCTGAGCCACTGGGCACACAGGCTCTGCACCACGCCGCGTCCCCCTGCTGGTCCGCAACACCACTGTTCCCCAGCTCGACTGAGAACCCCATGAGAAGGCTTGGGCGGGGGCACAGTTTTGAACCCAGACCTATCGTAGTAGTAAAGTGATGCGGTCTGGTTCTCAAAAGTTCACTTCCACTGAGCAAGCACGGGCATTTAGGTGCCTTGCAGATGGGCCTGGCTTCCGAAGCAAGCCCCAGCAACATGCAGCCATGGGAGGCCCAAGCTCCGGTCTAGAAGCAGCGTGTTCCGTGCCAACACGAGTAGTAAAGAGTGATGGAGTTCAAAGCAGGGAGCTACCATGGGGACTGGGATGAACACGGAGGGCTTCTCCGAGGAGGTGAGTCTTGAGAGGGCTCTGAAGGATGACAGGAGGAGGGAACGGAAGGAGGGGATCATCGGCCACTTGGAGAAGCAGCCTGAGCAGAGGCCTGGGCCTGGAGGGAACGTGGGGCGGCAGGACCAGGCCAGACCCTAGAGCAGGGGACGTCGCCAGGGAGCCACAACAAAGTAGGCTGAAGACCTTCAGGGAGAAACCATGCAGGAAGACACGATACCACCTGCGTGGCTCACAGCATAGAATCTACTATACATCCTCATCCAAAGATGTGGAGGCTGAAATGGAGGCAGAGGACGCTGTCTCGTTCGTTCCCGTTTGGGAAATAGCTGCTCATGTTCAGTGTGGAGCAGGGCAGTGCTCAGAACCGCAGCAGCCAGACAGCGCTTCCTGCCCTTGCCCCAGCTCGCCCAGGAGCCTCCACCAGCCTGCCGTCTGTGCCCCCACGACCTCCTGTGACCTCCCCCCAAGGCCCGCTACACACTCCAGAGCCCAGCACCCCAGCCTGCCTCCTCCACCCCGCTGGATACGTGCCTCTTCCCACCAACTGGCTGCTCGAACCCCCTCAAACACATCCACCACTCACCCCCAACCCCGGCTTCGAAAAGACTGCACCTCCCAACCTGAAACGGCTCTCCACGTGCACACCTGAGCCAACCACACCTTTCCTGTGTCCGTACACAAATGTCCCCTTTCGTGAAACGTCTCTGAGGCCTTGAGACAGAACTGCTTTGGTCCCTTCTATTGCTGATGGGACAGCAAAAGAAGTCATAAACTGGGGGTTCTCTGGACGGATCGAGGGTGACTAAAGCCAACCAAGTTAGAGAGTTCATCTCCGCTCCACGGCATGGCTGCCCAATACATCTGTTTTCACAGCAGGGAACCTAAAATGTGGGTGCTTGCCTTCCTTCCAATGCTTCTATTTAAAATTCCAAAAGACTTGATTTTAAAATACTTGCCCATCTCACACAGTACCCCCACCCGACTCCCACATAATCCCGCCACTGCCAACTGAAATAGGTCTTACTGCTCTGAAGAAGAATATCCCCAGCTGCTCAGGATGGTGCCCGATGCCAAGTGGATGATGGATAGATACTGAGAGAGTAGATGGGTGTGTTTCAAATAAGCTAACATCACCACTAGGGATTTTCCACCTTGGTTTTAAGGCACCACCAAACACAATCACAGTTGTGCAAAATTGAAACTTCCCTCTTCGACTGGAAGTTGCTCCTCTGTTACTGACGACCTCTGCGCTTGGCTTTACAGATGGGGAGGCAAGTCCAGAGAGGTTAGGCCAGGGTTAGCCAGCTTGTCCTGTGATGGACGAGACAGAAGACGCTGCAGGCACTGTGGTCCAGGACACCCTTCCCGACTCCTTAACCCCGCCACTGCGGCGTGACGGCGGCTGTAGAGAAACACGTGTGCCGGTGAACGGCGCTGGCTCAGCAGCACCCCTTCCACATGGAGCCCGTGCGCGGGTCTCAGCTTGCTGACCGTGGGCTGGGGCATCCAAGGTCACAAGCTCACAGACTCCATCCCGAAGACCAACACCCAACAGGTGTGAACTAACTCACAGGTCCCTGGAGCCCCAGCCGGCACTTCCTCCACTTGGCTGTGCCAACTCTGCGGTCTCCGGAGGGCTGCCTGAGTGCTTGACCATCAGGAAGACAGGGGAATTAGGGCTAATTAATTAGTCCAGACTTTGAAGTCCAGAGAGGAAAGGGCCTCATATTAACTGCAAACGATCATCCTAAGTAATATACGTGTGGCACTTTCATTAAATTTTCTCTCAAATCTTGAAAAATATGTATCTCCTGGCTGCCAACATTTTCATCTTAGGATAATTATGAAGCCTCCCCAAAAAGTCCTTTCTCAGTCTGATCCGCAGCGGGGCACAGTGCCAGCTGCTGAGACTTGATGGAGCTGTTTAATTTGAGACTTATTAGCACAGCACAGGTGAAAATGAATAAGACAGTGAAATATATTCAGAACGTACCCAGTGTAGATGCCTGTTGTGTAGTGACGTTCATGGGGAAAAGAAATTGTGCGAATCTAAGATGAAGATAATTCAGTGTCTATCAGGATAAATTCAGGGATTTTAGGAACACCGTCCAAAGATAATAAAAATCATTTTACTGTGGTAAAGGCAGACATTTCAACATGAGACAACCATTCTTATGAACATTTATTTACAAAAAGAAAATAATCACGGAATAACATGACCAAGAATCTTAAACTTTAAGCTTGTAACACATTTTTGTTGTTGCTCAGTCACTAAGTCGTGTCCGATCCCATGGACTGCAGAACGCCAGGCTTCCCTGTCCTTCACTATCTCCTGAAGTTTGCTCAAATTTATGTCCACTGAATTAGTGATGCTACCTAACCATCTCATCCTCTGTCATCCCCTTCTCCTCCCGCCTTCAATCTTTCCCAGCATCAGGGTCTTTTCCAATGAGTCAGCTCTTCTCATCAGGTGGCCAAAGTATTGGAGCTTCAGCTTCACCATCAGCCCTCTCAGTGAATATTCAGTGTTGGTTTCCTTTAAGGTTGACTGGTTTGATCTCCTTGCAGTCCAAGGGACTCCCAAAAGTCTTCTCCAACACAATTCAAAAGCATCAATTCTTCGGTGCTCGGCCTTCTTTATGGTCCAATTCTCACATCTCTACTTAACTACTGGAAAAACCATAGCTTTGATGATATGGACCTTTCTTGGCAAAGTAATGTCTTCACTTTTTAATATAATTTCCTTCCTTGGAAGGAAAGGTTAGTCACAGCTTTCCTTCCAAGGAGCAAGCGTCTTTGAATTTCATGGCTACAGTCACCATCAGCGATGATTTTGGAGCCCAAGAGAATAAAATCTGTCAATGCTTCCACTTTTTCCCCTTCTATTTGCCATCAAGTGATGGGACCAGATGCCATGATCTTAGTTTTTTTGAATGTTGAGTTTCAAACCAGCTTTTCCACTCTCCTCTTTCACTTTCATCAAGCAGCACTTTAGTTCCTCTTCACTTTCTGCCATTGGAGTGTGGTATCATCTGCATATCTGAGGTTGTTGATATAATTTCAGGGCTGTGAATTAAAAGTGTCATTCTTTGTTTACCAATGTTCAATTCCAAGCCAAGTCTGAAGATAATTTTTTAAGATATTAAAACCCAGCTACATAGCAGTTCTAATATTGCACTCTATTTCCTGACTCGGGCTCAAAGTAATTCCTTCCTGTTGTAAACCAGTCATTTTCCTCACTTAAAACACACTATTCCTTAGAAAGACGAAGACAAGGCTTGGGGTGTTAGTGGTCAGGGACAGAAGGCCATAAGATGAATTGAACAGAAAACCAGAGGAGAGAAAACTCCAGAGTGCTCTCACTGGTGTCAGAGTCTCTGCTATTTCAGGTGTCATGGAAGAAAATTCCAAGGGGTGAACATTAGGGATATTGGTGATCCTTCTGCTTCTGTTACTCACCTGCTCATGTAGAACAAAGAATCTGCTGCAAGCCTGTGCAGAGAAAGAAAAATCAGACTATGGAGAGGGAAGAACCACCTCACTGAGCACAGAAGACATTTATATCTACAACCCTTTGCCCAGCCAGCCATTTCAAGGATTAACTGATTTAATAAGAGTCCTGGATAATTCTAATATGTTTCTAAGTGGGAGGATTTATTCAATCTATTTGCCTATGTCTGGCAGCTCTGAGAACTTTCATAAAAGTATATTTTTTAAAAAAAAGCAGAGGGCTTGCAGATAAGAGTTGAGTCCCATGTTCTACTCCTATAGAAAAATTTCAATGTACTGAAGAATATGTGTAAAGTATGATCATAAATGGAAACTTTCCATTTTATCTTGGGCTTTGTGATCGATGCATTTTATCCCACTTATCTACAACATGTTCATTAGAATCCGAGAAAGAGGCTTCATGGATCCTTTCTCTGTGTGTTAGTCACTCAATCGCATCTGACTCTTTGCGACCCCATGGACTGTAGCCCACCAGGCTCCTCTGTCCATAGGATTCTCCAGGCAAGAATACTAGAGTGGGTTGCCATACCTTCCTCCAGGGGGATCTTCCCAACCCAGGGATCAAACCCGGGTCCCCCACATTGCAGGCAGATTCATTACCGTCTGAGCCCCCAGGGAAGCCAGTGAAGGTTCTCCTTCTCTCCCTTCCTCCATCCTTCTGTCCTTGGCTCTGTCTAATCCTCCAATGACACTCTTGGTTCTTTACAGTGGCTTTAAAAAATGACTGCAAAACAATATAAAGCAGCAGGTGGTTGTGGTAGGCGCACATCAATATGACTTTAAAATTTGGTTATCATGACTAGTGAAGTAGGATAAAACTTAATATTGCTATGAGGAGGGCAATGTGTAACATTCTTAATATTTTTAAGTAAATCGGTTCATAACAGTCATGCAGGCTCCATCCTGCTGCAGGTAGTAGTGCTGGGGGCAGGTAACTCACCTGAAACAGACTGCTTTAAACTGGAAGATATGAGCCGCTCCTACTGTTGAAGTTTTTTATTAAAGCATAATATAAAGCATTATACACATATATTACTTTATATATATATAACATTACATTATACATATTACATTACTGCATATACGGTAACGTGCACAAGCTCGGAGAACTCAAAGACCCTGACAAGGTGGATACACCTGTGTAACCAGCTGGAGACACAGGACTGCCTGTATTACACTCCACCACAAACCACAGCTCCCTGTCCTGACTTCTGATACCTTAGAGCCACTTTCCTGTTATTAAGTTTGTATAAATGGACTCGCATATCTTGTGTCTTGCCTTTGGCTTAACACTGTAGTCTGTGAGAGCCATTCGGATTCCCGCACGTCACTGCGGGCTCTCCATCCATATTGCGGCACCGCGGTCCCCGGCAAGGGCTCCGCAGTGGTGTATCCACACAACGGTCCTTGGGCATTCGGGCAGTTTCCAGCTTCTCATTACTGTGAACGTGCCACGACGAGCATTTCCATACATGCCATTTGGTGGATAGATGCAGGCGTTATGTTGGATACATATAGCCTGGCCCTGGAATCGCTGGGTTGGAGGAAGGGCGAATGTTCAGTTTAACTGCTGCTGCCAAATTGTTTTCCCAAGTGGGTGCACCGTCTCCTTCCTGCCAGAGGTGGCGCTGTCTTTCATTCTGGCCGTCCTGCAGGGTGAGTGGTAGCGTTGCAATATGATTTTCATTTCTTTGATTAACGAGGTTGAGGACTTTGTTTAATACTTACTGGCCATTTGGCCATTTTCACATAGGAAGTATCTATTTGTTTGTTTTAACGTTTTGCCTTCACCACAAGGCATGTAGGATCTTAGTTTCCGGACCTCCTGCATTCGTAACGTGTTTTAACCACCACGGGACCACCAGGGAAGTCCCAATGTCTGCTGAATTTTTACTCATGTTTTAAAACTCCCCCCTCCTATAGCTTCTGAGCACAGGGACGAGGCCCGTCCTCCCTTGTTCCTAACCTGCTATGGTCCTGGGAGTCCCGTCCATGGTCGCTGCAGTCCCAGGCTCTCCAGCTTCTGCAGAATCCTTACTACGACCAACAGATTCTCTCCCAACGCCCCCATCTACCCTGGGACTCTGGGGTTCTCAGCCTAAATTACCTAAAAGGCAAATATACCAGTAGTTGTTTCAGAACTATTATCCCCAACATCATTTTGGTTAAAGTTTTAAAAGTTAGTTTCAGATTTCTCTTTACTGATTTCTGATCAAATATAAGTGTTTTGTTGGGAATTTATACTTCTTATGCAAAGTATTTTCCCCTTTTACAATTAAGTGAAATATAAAACTGGTAAGGAAAGCATAAAGTGTTTGGAATTGAAAATGTTGAGACATCATGTTCTAAATGGTTAGAACCATCTCTTTGATTTACACAGATTTCTTTTTCCAAGTGAAGTACTGAATACATTAAATTCTGAACTATGGAAACCTCAAATGTTTTCTCTGCAAAAAGTGACTTTTAGAATACTAATGTCAGTGGTTTTGTTGGCTTTGGGGAATCTGAACTCAAACACTTCAAAGTCTAATTTCTTAAATATTTTATGCATATTTACACACACTATGTATATATGTGGATATATTCAACACATACACATCATTTACTTAGCTGTACCAATAGATCCTTTCTTGGAATGGCTGAGCTTAACCTTGGGGGAATTCTAGTAAGGCTCATGCATGTAAGATCTTGACCCATTTTCACAGTTTCAATTCATTTTCTACTCAGCTGAGCATTAGCCCCTCTAAGAATGTACTCACAGCTCTCTTCCTCCCACAAGAGCTGGAAGGAAAGGGGACCTTTCGGGGTGGAAAACAAGGGGGCATTAGGAGTGCATGCAGTTCTTGCTCTGAATCAGACGGTGGGAGCCTCCATGGGGCAGGGAGAAAATGGCGCTAGATTAAAAGAGACAAAATTAACATCCGATCACTCAACACAGACCCAGCGGGAGCCAGAAACTCCCGCACCGTCCGTTTACTGAGGAAGGCGGCAGGCATTCGCGCCCAGATGAGGATAAGAGTCACGGACACGAGGCGTCTCGGCAGACAAGGGTGCGAGTCACCTGTCGAGAAACGCTCCACTGGACGAGGCCCAGTGACCCTCCCGCCCACGTGTGGGCCAAGTCCTGGCCGGGCGAACATTTCAGACACCGCCTGGGCCGGCCGTGACACTGACTGTGTGTCTTTTCTTTCTGGTTTTAATCAGATTTTCCAGCCAATTCAAAAGAGCAGGTACTAGTAGCACCTGTATTTGGCCTGTGCAGCAAATGCTTGTTTCTGCTAAAGAAACTGTGCCCATGGTTTTGCCTCAGTTTTCGGTTTTGCAGAACCATCTTCCCGAGCTTGTCAGCATGCAACCAACTGTGGTCCCTGCCAGCAAGCATGGTGTGGAATGGTTGGCGCTAACGAGGTGAACTTAAAGGAACTGGAGGGCTTTGAGTCAGGGAGGGAGGGACCCAAGAGATTATCAAAGAAAATGGTGTTCAATTCTTTTTATAGTTGCTTTTTTTAATACTTTTTTTTTGCCACACCATATGGCATGAGGGATCTTAGTTCCCAGACCAGGGATCAAACCCAAGCCCCTTCAGTAGAAGCTCAGAGTCTTAACCACTGAATTGCCAGGGAAGTCCCCTGAGGTTCAGTTATTTTTAAAACAAGGTCTTACATAGAACTCCAATTTGGCTCTTGGAGAAAACACTCTTATGGCGAAGAATTTCAAGATATAAATAATTTGAATTGGTGGAAACCAAGACAAGATTTGGGATTCCCTGGTAGCTCAGCTGGTAAAGAATCCACCTGCAATGCAGGAGACCCTAATTCTATTCCTGGGTTGGGAAGATCCCCTGGAGAAGGGATAGACTACCCACTCCAGTATTCTTGGGCTTTCCCGGTGGCTCAAACAGTAAAGAATCCACTTGCAATGCAGGAAAACTGGGTTCGATCCCTGGGTTGGGAAGATCCCCTAGAAAAGAGAAAGGCTACCCACTCCAGTACTATGGCCTGGAGAATTCCATGAACAGAGGAGCCTGACAGGCTACAGTACATGGGATCGCAAAAAGCTGGACATGACTAAATAACTTTCACTTTTCAAGACAAGATTTGTGGAAATGTACTCCAGGCGCCAGACTAAGAAAGATAAAATACATGATTGGGTTGGGGTGACTTTGTTGATGCAGACATCCTCTCCCAGGACTCAGGACTCACAGAGCCACAGTGAATGGCTCCTGGTCCTGGATCCCTCAGCCAGCGTCAGTGAGGTGGAGATACTGGACATTCCCTGTCTTACCCTGACACTGAGATGTTCAACTGAAATAGTATGTGAGCACCAGTGTAAGCCACTATGGAATTAAAATTTTTTTCTAGTAGCTACATTTTTTAGAAAAGTACAAAGAAAGAGGTAAAATTAAATTAATATATCCAAAATACTATTTAACTTCTAGTCAGCATAAAAAATAATTAATGGGATATTTTGCATTCACTTTTCACTGTAAGTCTGTGGTGTGAATTTTACACTTGGTAGCACATCCTAATTAGGGCTAGCCACACTTCAAGTGTTCAACAGCCAGAAATAAAGAGGAAGAATACATCACTTATTCTACCTATGTCAACTGTACTTCAAGGCATTCAATAAATAAATCGTTTATAAAAATTTTTTGTACAAAAATTCCAGCTACCAATTGAAGAAGAAATTACAGAATATCACCACATTGCAACCTACGGTCAGATAAATGGAAAAAAATGATAAGTGAAAAGGTGAAGCGGACCCTTAAAATGGATTAATCTGCTTGATGTCACCTGAACCCTGATTAATCTTATCACAATTTATTATGTGTCTCTTATAACACAATCCAGAAAGTACTCTCACCAAAAACCCCACAAATACATGTAGGCTAAACAATATGCTACTAAACAACCAATGAATCACTGATGATATCAATGAATAAATTAGAAAAATATTTTGGAGATAAATGAAGATAAAAACACAACGATCCAAAATCTATGAGACGCAGCAAAAACAGTCCCAAGAGGGAAGTTTATAGCAATACAAGCCTACCTCTGGAAATGAGAAGAATCTCACACAAACAACCTAACCTTACACCTAAAGGAAGTAGAAAAAGAACAAGCAAAACCCCAAATTATTAATAGTAAAAGGAAACAAATAATAAAGATCAGAGCAGAAATAAATAGAGGCTTAAAAAAAAAACAGAAGAGATCAATGAAACTAAGAGGTGCTTTTTCAAAAGGATATAAAAAAATTGATAAACTCTGAGCCAGCCTCATCAAGAAAAAAGAGAATGATCAAATAGGATTTATCCCAGGAATGCAAGGATGGTTCAATATCAACAAATCAATGGATGTGATACACCACATTAACAAATCTAAGCGTAAAGAGCCTACAATCATCTCAGTAGATGCAGAGAAGGGTTGTGACAAAATTTAACATCCATTTATGAAAAATTCTCAACAAAGTGGGTACAGAGGGAATATACCTCAACATAATAAAGGTGATATACAACCAGTCCACAGCTAACATCACTCTCAACAGTGAAAAGATGAAAGCTTAGATGTTAGATGTTAGAAAGCTTAGATGTTCCTCTAAGATTAGGAACAAGTGAATGCCCACTCTTTCCACTTTTATCCAACATAGTATTGGTAGTCTTAGTTACAGCAATCAGACAGGAAAAAGAAGTAAAAGGAGCTCAAACTGGAAAGAAAGAAGTAAAACTGTCACTATTTGTAGATGACATGATGCATTAAAAACCCTCAGTATGCCACCAAAAAACTATCGGAGCTCATCAATGAATTCAGTAAAGTTCAGAATACAAAATCAATATTCAGAAATCTGTTGCACTTTTATACACAACAATGAACTATCAGAAAGAGAAATTAAGAAAACAACTCCATTTATGATTGCATCAAAAAGAACAAAATACCTAGGAGTAAAATCTAACTAAGAATGTAAAAGGCCTGCACTCAGTAAAATAGCAGACACTGATGAAAGAAACTGAAGATGACACAGAGGAAAAGATACAGCTAGTTCATGGATGGGAAGAATTAATATTGTTAAAATGAGCATACCACCTAAGACAATCTACAGACTCTATACAATCTCTATCAAAAGATCAGTGAGAATTTTCAAAGAACTAGAACAAATAATTTTAAAGTTTGTAAGGAAG
The DNA here is from genome assembly GCF_019320065.1 of Cervus canadensis. Classification (NCBI taxonomy): domain Eukaryota; kingdom Metazoa; phylum Chordata; class Mammalia; order Artiodactyla; family Cervidae; genus Cervus; species Cervus canadensis. The sequence goes on from NC_057388.1 coordinate 108,599,413, forward strand.
CACAAAAGATGCTGAATAGCCAAAACAACCTTAAGAAAGAAGAAAAATGCTGGAGGTATCACGCTCTCTGATTTCAAATCTAGAGTAATTGAAACAGTATGGTACTGACTCAAAAACAGAATCATAGGCCAATGAAACAGAATAGAGGGCCCAAAATGAACCTACATTTATGTGGGCAATTAACCTGTGACCAAAGAAGCAAGAATATAGGAGGAAAAGACAGTCTCTTCAATAAATGGTGGTGGGAAAACCGGGCAGCAACGTGCAAAAGAACCAAACCGGACTACTTCTCACACCATGAACAAGAACAAATTCAAAATGGATTAAAGACTGAAACGTAAGACTCGTAAAACTTCTAGAAGAAAACATAGGCCACATGTTCTTTTTTTAATTTATTTGGCTGTGTGGGGTCTTAGTTGCGGCACACAAGATTTTTGGTCTTCACTATGGCATGCACATTGTTTAGTTGCAGCATGTGGGATCTAGTTCCCTGGCCAGGAACTGAACCCGGGCTGCCTGCATTGGGAGTGCAGAGTCTTAGTCACTGGACCACAAAGGAAGTCCCAGGCAGTATGCCCTTTGACATTGATCTTAGTAAATTTTTTCGGATATGTCTCTTCAGGCAAGGGAAACAAGAGCAAAAATAACAAATAGTTCTACATCAAACTGAAAGGCTTCTGTACACTGAAGGAAACTATGGGCAAAACAAAAAGGCTGCTTGCTGAATGGGAGAAGCTATTTGTAAATAACATGCCCAATTCAGGTTAATACACAAAGAATATACTTGTATATATCATACTCATACAACTCAGCATCAAAAAATAAACAACACAGTTTTAAAAAATGGGCAGAGGGCCTGAATACACAGTTTTCAAAGAAGACAAACAGACTGCCAAACAAGCACATGAAAAGGTAAACATCACGCACCATCAGAGAAAGGCAATTCAAAACCACAGCACGACAGTGCTTCACACAAGCCAGAATAGGTGTCATCGGAAAGCCAACAGATAACAAGTGTTACTGAGGATGTGGAGAAAAGCGACCCCTCATGCTGATGGGAAGGTGAATTAGTGCAGCCACTGTGGGAAACAGTGTGGAGGAGCCTTAAAAAGGTAACAGTGGAACTACCATATGGTCCAGCAACTCCACTCCTGGGTATTTATTTGAAGAAAATGAAAATACTAATTCAAAAAGATATATGCACTCCAACATTCATTGCAGCTTTCTTTATAATAGCCAGGATGAGAACATACCCATTGATAGACAAATGGATAAAGAAGATGTGCTGTATAAATATACATATTTACATGGTGATAGATGGTAACTTGACTTATTATGGTAGTCACTCTGAAATGTATGAAAACCCTGAGTCTCTATGTTGTACACCAGGAACTAACGTAGTGTTGTAGGTCAATAATACTTCAATAACAAACTCATAGAAAAAGAGATTAGGGAATTCCCTAGCAGTCCAATGGATAGAACTAGACACCTTCACTTCTGTGGGCCTGGGGTTCAATCCCTGGTTGGGGAACTAAGATCTCACACACCTCATGGTGCAGCAAAGAGAAAAAAAGAAAGAAGGAAAGAAAAAGAGATCATATTTGCAGTTATGAGAGGTGGGTGTAGGGGAAAGGGAACTGGACGAAAGAGGTCAAAAAGTATAAACTTTCATTACAAAGTATGTACATACTAGGAATGTAATGTACAATGTGATAAATGCAACTAGCACTGCTGTGTGTTACGTATCAAAGTCCTTAAGGGTGTAAAGCCTAAGAGTTCTCATCACCAGGAAAGAAGTTTTTTCTTTTTCTTCTCTTTGGTACCCATATGAGATGATGGATGCTCACTAAACTTATTGAGGACACCATTCCATGACATATGTTAAGTCAAATCATTATGCTATACATTTTTTTTCATTTATTTTTATTAGTTGGAGGCTAATTACTTTACAATATTGAAGTGGGTTTTGTCATACATTGACATGAATCAGCCATGGAGTTACATGTATTCCCCATCCCGATCTCCCCTCCCACCTCCCTCTCCACCCGATTCCTCTGGGTCTTCCCAGTGCACCAGGCCCAGCACTTGTCTCATGCATCCAACCTGGGCTGTGTGATCTGTTTTCACTATAGATAATATACATGTTTCGATGCTGTTCTCTCGAAAATCCCACCCTCAGCCTTCTCCCACAGAGTCCAAAAGTCTGTTCTGTACATCTGTGTCTCTTTTTCTGTTTTGCATATAGGGTTATCATTACCATCTTTCTAAATTCCATATATATGTTTAGTATGCTGTAATGTTCTTTATCTTTCTGGCTTACTTCACTCTGTATAAGGGCTCCAGTTTCATCCATCTCATTAGGACTGACTCAAATGAATTCTTTTTAACGGCTGAGTAATATTCCATGGTGTATATGTACCACAGCTTCCTTATCCATTCATCTGCTGATGGGCATCTAGGTTGCTTCCATGTCCTGGCTATTATAAACAGTGCTGCGATGAACATTGGGGTGCACGTGTCTCTTTCAGATCTGGTTTCCTCGGTGTGTATGCCCAGAGTGGGATTGCTGGGTCATATGGAGTTCTATTTCCAGTTTTTTAAGGAATCTCCACACTGTTCTCCATAGTGGCTGTACTAGTTTGCATTCCCACCAACAGTGTAAGAGGGTTCCCTTTTCTCCACACCCTCTCCAGCATTTATTGCTTGTAGACTTTTGGATAGCAGCCATCCTGACTGGCGTGTAATGGTACCTCATTGTGGTTTTGATTTGCATTTCTCTGATAATGAGTGATGTTGAGCATCTTTTCATGTGTTTGTTAGCCATCTGTATGTCTTCTTTGGAGAAATGTCTGTTTAGTTCTTTGGCCCATTTTTTGATTGGGTCATTTATTTTTCTGGAATTGAGCTTCAGGAGTTGCTTGTATATTTTTGAGATTAATCCTTTGTCTGTTGCTTCGTTTGCTATTATTTTCTCCCAATCTGAGGGCTGTCTTTTCACCTTGCTTATAGTTTCCTTTGTAGTGCAAAAGCTTTTAAGTTTCATTAGGTCCCATTTTGTTTAGTTTTGCTTTTATTTCCAATATTCTGGGAGGTGGGTCATAGAGGATCCTGGTGTGATTCATGTCAGAGAGTGTTTTGCCTGTGTTCTCCTCTAGGAGTTTTATAGTTTCTGGTCTTACATTTAGATCTTTAATCCATTTTGAGTTTATTTTTGTGTATGGTGTTAGAAAGTGTTCTAGTTTCATTCTTTTACAAGTGGTTGACCAGTTTTCCCAGCACCACTTGTTAAAGAGGTTGTCTTTTTTCCATTGTATATCCTTGCCTCCTTTGTCGAAGATAAGGTGTCCATAGGTTCATGGATTTATCTCTGGGCTTTCTATTCTGTTCCATTGATCTATATTTCTGTCTTTGTGCCAGTACCACACTGTCTTGATGACTGTGGCTTTGTAGTAGAGTCTGAAGTCAGGCAGGTTGATTCCTCCAGTTCCATTCTTCTTTCTCAAGATTACTTTGGCTATTTGAGGTTTTTTGTATTTCCATACAAATTGTGAAATTATTTGTTCTAGTTCTGTGAAAAATACCATTGGTAGCTTGATGGGGATTGCATTGAATCTATAGATTGCTTTGGGTAGTATAGCCATTTTGACAATATTGATTCTTCCAATCCATGAACACGGTATGTTTCTCCATCTGTTTGTGTCCTCTTTGATTTCTTTCATCAGTGTTTTATAGTTTTCTATGTATAGGTCTTTTGTTTCTTTAGGTAGATATACTCCTAAGTATTTTATTCTTTTTGTTTATGCTATACATTTTAAACCTGTTAACTACATGTCAGTGAAACTGGAGGGAAAAAGAGTAGTTAAGTTTGATCAGTGGACTAGTAGCCAGGACATCCCAAGGGAGCTTGCTAGAAATGCTAATGTTTAGGTCTACCCCCAGACCTACTCCATCAGAAACTGCATTTTTTAAACTGCTCATTTACTTTTGGCTGTGCTGGGTCTCCGTTGCTGCATGGGCCTTTCTCTAGTTGTGGTGTGTGGGCTTCTGCTTGTGGAGGCTTTTCCTGTTGGCGAGCTCAGGCTCTAGGGTGTGTGGGCTTCGGTAGGTGCAGCTTGAGGGCTCATTAGCTGTGGCTCCCAGGCTCTAGAGCACAGGCTCAATAGTTCCGGCACAGCACACGTGCTTAGCTGCTCTGTGGCACGTGGGATCTTCTGAATCAGCCACTGAACCCGCATCTCCTGCGTTGGCAGGCGGATTCTTTACCACCGAGCCACCAAGGAAGGCCAGAAATTGTGTTTTCAAAAGATCCCTAGGTGATTTGCCTAAACTTTAAATTTTGAGATGCACCGATGTATAGAACAAATGATCAAGCCTTTTCAATAAATGTGTCGTAAGAATTTTAAAAAGGTGACAGGTTTAAAGAGATATAGGTTTAAAAGATTTCAGACATATACACCAAATATAAAGTATGGACCCTGTTTGGATTCTGATTCCAACAACTTTAAAAAGTTTCCAAATTTGAACACACCTGGAGATTTGATACTAAGGAACTGGTGTTAATCTTTTTATGTGTGATAATGCACGTGATTATATTGTTTAACATGGTCTTTGTCATAGAGATAGATGCTCATGTAATTACGGATGTAATAATATGATGAGGTTTGCTTCAAAACAACTCGGGAGAGAACGCACCCCGGGTAGAGCAGGACGGGCCGTGAGCTGTGCGCTGAAGTAGATGAGGGTAAGTGGGAGGTTGTCATTCTAAATACTTCAGTCCGTTTTATGTATGCTTGAAATTTTCCATAATAGAACACGTTTTCAGAAGTACACTGTTAAAAGAAGCACAGACATCCTTGAGAAGTTCTGTGAGAGAGAAGATGAAAGGAAAATGGCATATTGAAATAAACTCCCCTGCTTCGAACTGAAAAATCAGGATCCCAGAATGGAAACACTTGTCAGGGACACGGTTGACAACATTTGTCTAACAGACCTTGAGGACAGAAAGCTCATCAAAGTTTCCTGACCCATGGGATCCCACGTGGTAGCTACCCAAGCATGGGGTCCCTAGAAATAACCACAAGGGCAACCCACTAAGGGGCTACTTTCTTCAGACAAAAGTCCAGGTCTGGTAGGCAGAGATCTGGCTCCAGCTGCCGTGGTGATGCTGCAGACTCCCTGACCCAGTTCCCAGACCTAGGTATGATCACAGACCAGCTCCTGCTGACCGAGGAGCAGGCTGGGCCCCTTTGGGGAATCTCTGCAGCGTGGCCATGCATGCATTCTATAAACTATCTTCAGGCTTTTTCAGAGGGACCTGTGACTTTACAGGAAGTGCTGGTCCTGGCTGGGTCCAGCTCTGATCTCAGCTGTGGACAGGTGGACAAAGCCTGCACACAAGGACGCTGACGGCACGGTCCTTTGGGCTCCCACTCTCCTGTCCGGGGGGGCTTTTTCTTTTTTTTTTCAAACTTTAAACTTTTTATTTTGTATTGGGGTATAACTGATGAACAGTGTTGTTCTGGTAGCTTTTAGGCAAAACATCGAATGGACTCAGCCACACACACACAGGTCTCCATGCTTCCTCAAACCCCCTCCCATCCAGGCTGCCACTCTTGGATGGAGCTCCGAGTGCTGGACAATACTGTCCTGGGGCTTTTTTACTACTGGGGGACTGAGCTGTCCTGCACACAAAAGCCGGCCCAGAAGGAGTGAGGTGGTGAAGCGGACGGCCCCGGGACAATTCCAAAAACTCACTGAGAAGTCCTGAGAAGTCCGTGGAGGAATGTTTGACTCCTCCTAAGGTGAGCCCAGCTTTAAGGGCACGCCTCTTCTCCAGGCGAGTGGAAGCTGGATGTCTGGGGTGTCAGCTCTGTAAGGAGCTCTGCACCGCTCTCCCTCCCTCCTGTCCCCCTCCCTGCCCCTCCACTCCTGCCCTCTGAGGTTGACTCCCCCCAGATCACGTGTACCCAGGTCTCCATCTCAGCTTTGATGGGGAGCAACTCGGATAAGAAACCATATCCTCGTTGATGTGAATCTCTCAGGCATCTGCGTTCCATTGTGGTCCCCCAGCCAGAGGGTTACAGAGGCCAGATGAGAGAATCTCAGCCCCAGTGAATGGGGTGGTGGGGTGTCTAATGAGTATGCAGACAGTTCCTGAGTGCTCAGTCAGAACAGAGAAACCTACAGGCTGCAGAATATGCACATCGACTCCCTGACCCAGGAAGTAAAACCAGGATGAGAAGCAAGGGAGAAGCCAAGGTCTGTGCAACTGCCCCCCGCCCATGTCAGGGAGGGAGGTGAGGGCAATTCAGAGACAGGCTTGAGAAGGGCCAGTCTGTGAGCTCTGGGCTTCAGGGATTCTCAAGAAGCCATGTCCTTTTCTTCTCTCTTTTTTTGGCCGCGTTCTTCATCACCTGTGATCTTAGTTCCCTGCCCAGGGATCGAAGCCACACCCCTTGCATTGGGAGTGCAGAGTCTTAACCACTGGACCACCAGGGAAGTCCCCCAACATCCTTTTACATGCAAAGGAGGCATAGATTTCCCCCAGCAGTGCACTCAGCCATTCTTCAAAAAGCCAGACGGCTCCAGTAACTGAAAACAGACTTGACCTCACCAAATGCCATGGTCACTGCTGCTTGCCCTACTGCCAAGCAGAGAAAATGCCAGCTTCCTGAAATATGCCTAGTCAACCAGGGAAGCAGGAAACCGCCTGTTACAGGCCCGGAGACAGGATGCCACCTGTTCCTCCCTCTTCCCGAGTGGCACTGTTTTCTTTCACTTTCATTCAGACACTTGAGGGAAAAAACAGGGGGCTGGGGGTGGCAAACTAGGAATATCTGTGGTCTCTGCACCTGTTCCAGGAGTAAAATATACTTGCTCATTTACAGGAGATGAAGTTGCTCACCCGATTAGAGACCTCCCAAGGTGGCAATTTAACTTTACCAACGTAACGGTAATTTGAGCATTCATGCTCAGTCCCCCCAGAACATAAGAAATTTCAAGGCTGAAGCACGTAAGAATTGTCCCCTTCTTCTAGCATACACTAGTTCAAAAGCCTCATCACCGTCACTAGTTCATTAGTTTCAGGCTAGTGAGTAACTTCAGCTGGCAGAATAAACACTAGTAAGTACCAAGGTTTTTCTTCTCCAGAAAACTGGCTCTCCGGGGCGTCTGTTTGCACTGGCCAAGCCCTGTGATACTGGTTAACAGCGTTGTTGCTGTTCACTCGCTCAGTCGTGTCCGACTCTCTGCGACCCCATGGACGGCAGCACGCCAGGCCTCCCTGTCCATCGCCAACTCCTGGAGCTTGCTCAAACTCATGTCCATCGAGTCAGTGATGCCATCCAACCATCTCATCCTCTGTCGTCCCCTTCTCCTCCTGCCCTCAGTCTTTCCCAGCATCAGGGTCTTTTCCAACGAGTCAGCTCTTCGCATCAGGTGGCCAAAGTATTGGAACTTCAGCTTCAGCATCAGTCCTTCCAATGAACACCCAGGAATGATCTCCTTTAGGATGGACTGGTTGGATCTCCTTGCAGTCCAAGGGACTCTCAAGAGTCTTCTCCAACACCACAGGTCAAATTGTCAATTCTTCGGTGCTCAGCTTTCTTTATGGTCCAACTCTCACATCCATACATGACTACTGGAAAAACCATAGCTTTGACTAGACGGGCCTTTGTTAGTAATGTCTCTGCTTCCCTAGGACACCTGCCAGTGAGCCCTGTAGAGTTCCCCTCTATTTGTGAGAGTATAGCAGTGAGGAAGGCCCGTGAGGAATGCTGTGGTTTCACACGGTCGCTCTGCACATGCGCTGGGCAGGTCTCTCCCCCCCCACACACCACCCCCCACCATCCATCCAACCCTCGATGAGATGCCAACACCATGAGAAAAGCCAGCGATATCTTTCTGTTATTGTGAAAACAGTTTGGACCTTCCAGACCCACTGAAAGGGATTAGGAGCCACACTTTGAAAACCACCGATCTAGATGACCCAGAACCCTTTGGGCCATTTGAAGGCAGTGAGAAGGAAAGCTAACCTCGTTCTGGTGCAGGAATCTCATCCTGGTTGCCGTTGGCTGTTCCAAGGGAGTCGGAGCCACTCTGATTCTCCAGAGTGATAGGGATGGAGCTGGATCAGTGGCTGCCCGCCAGGTACTGAAGGCTGTGCTCACCCTCGCTAGCCGAGAAGCGATCCAGCAGTCCTGCACAACCAGCTCGGGTCTGATCCCTGTCCCCCGCCAGGACCCCACTAGGGCTGCCGGGACTCCCCTCAGCTGTGTGCCGCTGTTTCTGCTGTCTGCTGTCTTGGCTGCAAGGTCGGAGGAGAAGTTTTGGAGACTTTCTCTTGGCCTTCCTTATTACAACAGCTTCTACCCGCCCAGGTCAAGGAAGCAGTGTGGGGGTCTGCCCACTGCCATTAAGTATATTCCAATCATGCACTTGGGAACTGGAGAAATAACCATTGAGGGAATTCCTAATAGAAATTTCTGAGGTATGAACACAGGGGGGTATCATTTAATGTCTGGTATATAATACAGATTTTCTGTAAGAAGGATTATCTGTTAATGAATTGTTGATTTCACAAAATTGTGGTGGTTAGGGTGAGTAGGTAAAAATCTTACCAACCAGATCCTTGCAAGTGGAGCAGAATTAGGTTCTATTCTGCATTTCCAATTTTTTCTTACTCTCAAACTTTCAGTTAAGAATCAGCTCCTACTTGAATGAAACAGATGCATACTTTCCCACTAAGAAAATAGGAAAATGTAAAATGAGCAGTCTTCTATATGCTTCTTTGGCTTAATCACAAACTATAAGTAACTTCAATAGACAACTGAGCCTGCAATCTAATTATTGCTAGAATGGCCACAAATTACGTTTTATAAAGACATGTTTTGGTAGCTGTCCTACAATCGGTTAATGTGTCTATAAAACCACCACGCAGCCTATCACTCTAGTTACCTGGTTGCATCTTTTCAGCAAGTGGCTTTTGTTGATGGTGTATTCATTTGCCAGAGGGCCGTATCATAACAGCACACAGCAACTTAAGAAACAGAAGTTTACTTTATGTCTTACAGTTCTGCAGGCTGGAAGCCCGAAAGCAAGGCGTCATCGGGTGTGGCTTCTCCTGAGGCCTCTCCCTGGGCTTTAGATGGCCACCTCTTAGCTGGGTCTTTGCTCTCTTTCCTTGGTGCACCAACATCCCTGGTGTTGGTGGGTGTCCAGTTTCCTCTTCCTATAAGAATACAGGTCAGATTCAATGAGGGCCCACTCTAATAGCCTCACTCTAACTTAATCTTATCTCTCAAGACCCTATTTCCAAATACAGTCACATTCTGAGGTACTAGAGATCAGAACTTCAAAACGAGGGTTTAGGAGAGAGGGGATATAGACTACAGGTGGTAAACAGAAAATCCTATTCCTCAAAACTGGCATTTCTGAAGTGCTTTATGGCAGATGAGAACTTTACACCTGTTTGCATTTTTTCAAGCTAAACCTGTGGCCATGCTTTAAGATTAAAAAGTGGAAATGTTCTGATCTTTCCTTTGTGTCTGTGTAAGAAAATAAAACAGGACTTCTCAACAGAAATTGGCTCTTCTGGAAATATTCCATTGGATCTCCTCTTTCTTAGAGCATTCTCATCAATTCTCAGGTTTATGATGCTCCCATTTGCACAAAATATCCTCAGTTATTCCTGGCTTGGCCCCTTATTGGACAGCTGCTCAATTAACAATCAGTATAGACAGGTGTGCCAGACAGTGCTTGGGGTGGGATATCATTTCAAGCCCATGATGTCTTCCAAGAGCTTCCCAGGTAGCACTAACGCTAAAGAACCTGCCTGTAAACACAGGGGATATGGGTCAGGAAGATCCCCTGGAGGAGGGCATGGCAACCCACTCCAGCATTTCTTACCTCGAGACTCACACGGGCAGAGGAGACTGCTGGGCTACAGTCCACAGGTCACAAAGAGTCAGACAGGACTACAGTGACTGAGCACATACATTGTCTTCCATGTCTGTTCTGGCAGATGTCATTATCCAGGCCTTCCTTAACCATCAGTACGGCTCAGCCATTCCACCCTGAAACTCCACCCTCAGCCATGGGCCGCTGAAACAGAAGACAGAACTGTTCAGAGCACTTTTTTTTTTCCCCAAAGAAGGAGACTGTCCACATTTCATTCTAATTAGCTCTGTGACTCCAAAAACGTGACATTCTCTGAACAACCACGTCTGCCCTTTGACTAGAGCCACATGGATTAGCATGCACAAGGCAGCCACCATCAGCTGTTTTTAGGAGATATTTGGGAAAGCAGCTCTGCAAGTAACCTTTATTTAATGAACAATGTTCTCATCAACATTCCCTAGCTGCGTCCTCTCCTCTGAGCTCAGGGGGAGGGGGGGTTCTCCCTTCTCAGAGCAGTCTCCTGGGTCTTGTTTCACTCCCTTAGAAGTAGAATCTGGTATGTGTGTGGTCAGTCACTTCAGTCGTGTCTGACTCTCTGAGACCTTCTGTCCATGGAATTCTCCAGGTGAGAATCCTGGAGTGGGTTTCCATTTCCTCCTCCAGGGCATCTTCCCCACCCAGGGATCAAACCTGCATCTCTTATGTCTCCTGCATTAGCAGGCATGTTCCTTACCAGTAGTGCCACTTGGGAAGCCCATGTTTTTCTCATTTTCATATAGCTAAAAAGTTTCCAACCAAATTTGTGGACAACCACTTGTGAATGAATAGGATTCAATGACACCCATTGTATGCACTTAAAAAAAAAAAAAAAGCTTAATACCATCTTACTTTTCTGTCATCTCACTTTCCTTATTTTAAGTTATTTTATCTTGCTATATCATGTGTCTATCTGTGAGTGCTTTAAATCATGACTTCCAGGTAGGAACTTCGATATTTTCTCAGTTACTGTGGGTTTGTGTGAGTGGCTATGTGAGTGTGTCGGGGGAAAGAGTTAAATATGCCCTCCTCCTTTTTGTGAGTGAGATGGGGCTTTTATAACAACTTTTATCCTTTTTTTTCTTCCCTTCACAAGAAGCAAATGTGGTAGAGCTCACTGGAGACCGTGCAACTTCTCTATGACTTGGAGAAAATGGTCTAAACATTCTAGCTGCAATACCTCAGCACCTCGAGGACAGCAGGCAACTGCTATCCTGCCCTTCTTCCTTAAAGGAGGACAGCCCTCCTCCTTCTTCCTTAAAGGAGGACACACCTCCTAAGGTGTGTAAGAAGCCTGCAATCAGGTACTGAAATCTTTCAGAGCAGAAAAGCCAGTGAAATCACACTAGACCCTTAACTTGTAAAGTGAAGTCGCTCAGTTGTGTCCGACTTTGCGAGGCCATGGACTGCAGCCCGCCAGGCTCCCCCGTCCATGGGATTTTCCAGGCAAGAGTACTGGAGCGGGTTGCCATTTCCTTCTCCAGGGGATCTTCCCCACCCAGGGATTGAACCCGGGTCTCCCGCATTGCAGGCAGGCGCTTTACCATCTGAACCACCAGGGAAGCTTTTTACTCGGAAGCTTAACTTGGAAGACAGGTTATTAAACGTAAGACCCGTGGAAAGCGAAGAACCCTCTCAAGGTATCGAGACCACCCCTAGAAAGGCCATGGGTGTGGAGTGCTTAGGGGAATGTTTCAAGGAAAGTTCTTTGGTAAATTCGTTCCACGAGGGGCGCTCATTTCGGGAAGAAGCGGCAGCACCATGGACAGCAGCAAGCTCCGCGCGCGCGGGCCGGGGCGGGGACAGCCGGCAGCACCCGGGACAGCGCCAGCGCGGCGCGCTCGGGGCCGAGAGGCGGCCTCATCAGCTGATGCTTTACGTAGGCTGGCTCCCCAGTTTGATAAGGCGGGTCCGGGTGGGCACGCCAGCACTCGCTCTGCGGGGCCGCGGCCCCACACGGGGCGGGAAGGGGCCGGCGCCGAGCAGAAGGCAGGTCCCTGCCGGGCTTCGCTCAGCGCGGAGTTGGCGCTGCAGCCCGCGGCCGCTGCGGGGAGAGAGGGGCGGGCGAGGAGGCCACGCGGCGAGAACTACTGCGCTGACGCACCCAGCCCTCTCGGCGGCCACACGCCCCGGGGCCGCGCAGCTTGTCTCCGACACTTGGGGGACGCTCGACTCTAGGCAAACAGACTGCTGTGTCTCCGCCGAGGCGAAGCGCCTGACCGTGCGACCCTTAGGCGGGCCCTGGCTGAGAGAGGCAGCCCCCAGCCTCTGAGGACTTCAGATCTGCCGCCGGCTTGCAGCCCAGCGCCCGCCCCTCCACCACACCGTCTCCCACGGATGCAGGAGATCGGCCCGCTTCGTAGGCGCTCCCCAGAAACCCTGCGGCTGGCCAGAGGGGACAAGCCTCCGGGCTGGCTTCCGGCACGGTGGCCACCGTGCGCCCTCCTGGGCGCCCCTTTCCTACACACCACGGAGCCGGCCTCCTGACCCAGAGATGGACCCGCCCGCGAACCTCACCTCCTTCACCCTCTCCACCCCCGCCCCTGGGGAGACCAACCGCAGCAGCTTCGACGCAGCAGACCCGCGCCCCAGCCTGCCCTTGCTCTCCGTCTTCGGCGTGCTTGTCCTGACCTTGCTGGGCTTCCTGGTGGCGGCCACGTTCGCCTGGAACCTGCTGGTGCTGGCGACCATCCTCCGCGTCCGCACGTTCCACCGCGTTCCGCACAACCTGGTGGCGTCCATGGCCATCTCGGACGTGCTGGTAGCTGCTCTGGTCATGCCGCTCAGCCTGGTCCACGAGCTGTCCGGGCGCCGCTGGCAGCTGGGCCGGCGGCTGTGCCAGCTGTGGATCGCGTGCGACGTGCTCTGCTGCACGGCCAGCATCTGGAACGTGACGGCCATCGCGCTGGACCGCTACTGGTCCATCACCCGTCACCTGGAATACACGCTCCGCGCCCGCAGGCGCGTCTCCAACGTCATGATCGCGCTCACCTGGGCGCTCTCCGCCGTCATCTCCTTGGCCCCGCTGCTCTTCGGCTGGGGGGAGACCTACTCGGAGGGCAGCGAGGAGTGCCAGGTGAGCCGCGAGCCCTCCTACGCCGTGTTTTCCACCGTGGGCGCCTTCTACCTGCCGCTGTGCGTGGTGCTCTTCGTGTACTGGAAGGTCTACAAGGCCGCCAAGTTCCGCGTGGGCCCCCGGAAGGCCAACAGCGTCTCACCCGTATCGGAAGCCGTGCAGGTGGGTGTTGAAGGGAGCCTTAAAAAACCATTTGGCTTGCATTTGCACAGGCCTCTTCTCTGGCACGCCTTCCCCCACGTTTGTGGGAAGTGGACATTTTTAGTATTTTGGGGCGAGGGAGGGGAGGAAGGGAAGAGGGTCAAGTGGGAGAGAGAAAGCATCAGCCCCTCTGCTCTGACTTGCTCTGCTCACAGAGCATGCCATGGCTCATGCATTATTAATTTCCTCATATGTATGAGGGTCTGAACTATAGAATTCTACAGGGTTCCACTAGGTTTGAAAATTCTGTGGATCTATAACCGCCTTTAGAACGTCTGACGAAGCTGGTGTCCAGGGCCGCACCAGATAAATGTGCAGACTCCTGGGCTTAAGAGGGGGTGTTTGAGGGGTGGGAAGGGGGGCAGTGATCTGACTTGGCAGGAAGACTTGGCAGGAATATACCAGGCAAAGCACATTAGTATTTCAACCCCATCTATTTTTTCCTTTGCAAATTACAGCAATTAATTTTGCAAAAATGTGGTATCTCGTGGATTACTGTCATTCTCGGCGTCCTCCTCTCCTGATGCAAGATCAGAGATGGTGCTCACACGCCCGTCTCAGAGCCTGCATCTGTGATCTGCTCCCGCGGGCCCTGGTGCTGCTTTCTGGGGCTACCCCCGCCCCAGCCCCACCCCCAGTCAGACCGCACGTGCAGCTGAGGACCACTGGCTTGCCTCCTGGCACAGGGGGAAAGCTGCGGGAGGAAATTAAATCCTAAGGCAGACAACTCCCCAGCTCCGTGCAAGGAGCATTTAAGGTCCAGCACCCGCTCCAGCACCCGGGAGGGCTCAGTCCCCATCTTCTCTCCACCCGCACTCTCTTGCTTTTTGTTCACTCTTCGTAATCTGACCCTATGATGCAAGATTTGGGAACTGCGAGAGTTCAGCCCCTCCCACTCATTGCCAAGGGCGACCCCTTGAACCCAATTCACATGTGTGAGTTAGATCAGAAATCCACGCAGCACCCATGTCCGTTACCGGCTCTGGGACAAGAAAGTCAATCCAGTGAGCACACTGCGTGAGTACTATGGGCTGGCCGCTGGGGTGAGAGGATGATAAAGACATCACCTTTGCCTGTGAAGAGTCCGACGCAGGGAGAGGTATGTGATGTGAGCACTGCGATATGATTGTGTTTTTCGAGAGTCAGCAGCTAATTCCAAGCATAACCAGTCAATCAAGCTTAGAGGAACCAGAGGTGAAGGCAGGGGAGAAGGGGAAGGGCATCGTTCTAGAAGAAAGAAGGAAAAGGGGGTGAGAGGCCCTCTGCCCTTTTATCTACAACAACAGTCTCACCCAAATGACCCTCCCCTGCCCCAGGAAACGTTCAGAATGCCTGGCTATCTGATAACGTTTCTGATTAGCCACACGTGGGACAGGGCGCTATTGCACCTAGCGTGTAGAGACCGGGATGCTGCTGAGTGCCGTATGACACACAGGACAGTCTGAACGACAGAGAATTCCTGACAAATTCATGTCAACAGTGACGACTTTGGGAAACCCTGACCCATGAGATTTCTAAACTGGACAAGGAGTATGGACAAGTAGGAATGCCTCCAAACTGCCTGGAGTGTCCATGTGTGTGCAACCCCGCAGTTCCAGGTCAGCAACAAGGGGGCTGGCAGATGGCCCACCACAGCCCTCCTTACACGGATCCTCTTTTGCCAGGGTGCTCACCCAGGTAAACACAACTTGTGATCAACACCAAGCAACTTTCAAAGGGAAAGGCAACTGTCCTTGTGTCCTAGAGGGCTTGGTACAGAAGGAAAAGGGGCTTTCACTGCTCAGGTCTGGAGACAGCAGAAGCAAAGCAGTGCTTCATGTTCTTTCTCTGCCAGGTAACTTTCAAAAACGGGTCCTGTGGCTTTGCAAGGCCTCTAAGCGATCCAGGGCTCCACCTAAAACATGGAGCTGGCCTTGTTCTCACGTTACTGGAGGGGGTGGATTAAAAGCCGGGCTTCCCGATTTCTTGGTGGTAGCAGGTGCCAAAGTTTCTAAATACAGTTCTACCGCCAACAAGCCCTGTTGCCTAGGGAAACACAACACTCCTTCCCTGCTTCTTTACCTTCTGAGTTTTACTCAGATACGCACTGAAAACCTAACCTCTGTCAGGCACGGAGATGAAAGCAGGAAACACACGAGAGAGAGGCCTTGCCCTTGACACAGTCTGATGAAACCACGACTGAAGACCTGACGTGAAGACAAAGCTGGGTTTACCACCTGTAAGGGCCTGGGGGACTTTCCAGGTTCTGAGCAGCTTGACATCAGCCAGATGAGCAGCCCTGCTGGTCGGGTGTTACTGGAGTGAATCCAGGCCTGGCTGCCTAACTTCCAGAAGTGAGGGGCTGACACGGCAGGGGGGCTTGTAAAACCGAGCCCACTGAGACGAAATGTCCTTGACTGACAGTGCATTGAAGGCTGGTTCTGGGCTGCAGGACACATGGACTCGCCCTCAGTTTGAGGAACATGTGGTTCTCATCCCCCGGCTCTTGGTCCTCACTCTGGAGAGACCATCAGGACTGCCCAGATTCTCAGCTCTGATGCTGGTTCTCGAAGTTTCATCCATGGAGAGCTGATGTTCAGAGTGCATCAATCAACGTGCTCGGTCACTTGTCAGGACAGCACTGGGCAGAAGCAGTCAAAGCTCTGGATAACGGACACTAAACCACGATGAACCAACTAGCTGAAAAACGCTGGGTGGTTTCAGTTAGCAATGGGGATTTACTGCGTGTGGTAACATGAGGTTTAAAGGCTTAATGTAAAAAGAAGCTCCTGAAGATGTGTTGACTAGTTTAATTGATGTGAGTAATGTCTCTGAGGCATGGAGGCAAAGCCTTGATCACTGAATTGGGGGGTGGGCTTCAACAGGCAATAGTTCTTAGACAGGTGCCATGTGGTTGGACTAACCCACCTGGAGCAAGGCCCAGCACGTTCACATTGGGACAAAATGCAAATTCATGACAAACTAGGGAGAATCCATCTGAACTCTCATGCATTCTGCTCCAATCAATCTGTCTGTGGTGTCTTTTGTCCACAAGAACTCTAGGATCACTGCTATTTCTCTAGTGATGTCTTGAATCACACACAGTGTAGATACTCTCACAAACAGACCGGTTACAATCTGATAATGTTGAAGGACAGCAGTACGTTTTACCTGGAAGCAGATTCTACTTACTAAACGTGTAGTTGTGTTACCGAAATGAAAGCATTCTCATAATGATCCTGAAATACCAGCTACAAGTTGGCACACAGGATCATTCAGGATTCTCACTGAATCCTCCCATTAACTTAGGTTTTTTCCCTCGAGCCTTTTCAATAGCCACACCATAAACAAGAAAGCTGTACTGCCGAACACCCACAATTAGAGGCAACTCCCCCTACAAGTGTGGAAGGACAGGAAGCTGCTGGGTGGTAATATCTCCCTTGGGGTGACTTCACTGGGCAGATTTTAGACGGTTGTCATGTTGGTTTTTAGCCAAACGGGATATTGCTGCTTTCAAGGTTACTTCTGCTGTCTACATTTACTGCGGGCCTTATCTAGGCACCCAAATCTTTGAAAACAGAGGTGCTTCTTAATGTTTTATCTAGAGAGCTATATCTTGCATTGATTATCTGCTTCCTTTTTTAGATTGATTTTTAACTGAGGATAATTGCTTTACAGTCTAGGGTTTGTTTCTACCATGCATCAACATGAATCAGCCATAGGTTTACACACATCCCCTCCCTCCTGAACCTCTCTCCTACCTCCCACTCCCTCCAACCCCCTATTATCTACTTTCTAAGGGTATCGGGAAATGTCTAGCCCCATACTGGGTATTTTCTAGATTGGAAATTTCACATTTAAATTTATTTTTTTCTTATTAAGTTCTCTAATTCAGGTTTGAGCCCATTTAGAACAAGACTATACGTCAGCTGTTGGGTTTATATCAGAATGCTACTTTAAAATTTTCTATACAGTTTACAATTTTGAAAGCTCATTCAATCTTCTCTTAAAAAATGGCTTCCCGTGCTCGCTTCGGCAGCACATATACTAAAATTGGAACGATACAGAGAAGATTAGCATGGCCCCTGCGCAAGGATGACACGCAAATTCGTGAAGCGTTCCATAAAAAAATAAAAAAATAAAAAATGGCTTCTGAAATTGCTTTAGTTTACATTTAAAATTTTCACAGCCAGGCTATCTAGCTCTTCTCTCTTCTATCCTTCTAGTTTTAAATATTTTTCCTCATCTAAGGGAAAGTTTAATTAATTTCACTAGGTGCTGCTGATCTGCAGTCTAGGACAATAAGGATTTTGTTTGGTACTCTTTAAAAATTCTAAATTCTGTAACAGTTTTTTGCCCTTCTCCCCGAAGTCTAGGGGCTTCCCTGGTGGCTCAGCTGGTAAACAATCCACCAGTGATGTGCAAGACCTGGGTTCGATCCCTGGGTTGGGAAGATCCCTTGGAAAAGAGAACGGCTACTCACTCCAGTACTCTTGCCTGGAGAAGTCCATGGACAGAGGGGCCTGGCAGGCTACAGTCCATGGGATCACAAAGAGTCACACACGACTGAGTGGCTTTCACTTTAGAAAAATTCTCACTTATAGCCTGTATCTCAGCTCTCTATCAAGGTTTTAACTGACATTCCGTAAGTTTGACTTCTTGCCTGGCAATTTTACAATGTGATTTTGTTTTACCGAGGAAACCCCCGAGGAAAAGATAGTTCATTTAGGAGGTTAGGTAAAGCTGAGTAGAAATATGGGGGGTGTAGATGTGTAAGGTGGGGAGGTTTTCAGTTCAGTTCAGTTCAGTCGCTCAGTTGTGTCCAACTCTTTGTGACCCCATGGACTGCAGCACACCAGGCTTTCATTCCATCAGCAACTCCTGGAGCTTGCTCAAACTCATGTCCATTGAGTCAGTGATGCCACCCAACCATCTCATCCTCTGATGTCCCCTTCTCCTCCTACCTTCAATCTTTCCCAGCATCAGGGTCTTTCCCAGTGACTCACTTCTTCACATCAGGTGGCCAAAGTATTGGAGTTTCAGCTTCAGCATCAGTCCTTACAATAGATATTCAGGGTTGATTTCCTTTAGGATAGACTGGTTTGATCTCTTTGCAGTCCAAGGGACTCTCAAGAGTTTTCTCTAACACCACGGTTCAAAAGCATCTATACTTTGGCGCTCAGCTTTCTTTATAGTCCAGCTCTCACATCCATACATGACTACTGGAAAAACCATAGCTTTGACTAGATGGACTTTTGTCAACAAAGTAATGTCTCTCCTTTTTAATATGCTGTCTGGGTTGGTCATAGCTTTTATTCCAAGGAGCAAGTGTCTTTTAATTTCATGGCTGCAATCACCATCTGCAGTTGATTTTGGAGCCCAAAAAAATAAAGTCTGCCACTGTTTCCATTGTTTCCTCATCTATTCGCCATGAAATGATGGGACCAGATGCTATGGTCTTTGTGTTTTGAATGCTGAGTTTTAAGACAGCTTTTTCCCTTTCCTCTTTCACCTTCGTCAAGAGGCTCTTTAGTTCCTCTTCGTTTTCTGTCATAAGGGTGGTGTCATTTGCATATCTGAGGTTGTGATATTTCTCCTAGCAATCTTGATTCCAGCTTGTGCTTCATCCAGCCTGGCATTTCACATGATGTACTCTGCATGCAAGTTAAATAAGCAAGGCGACAATATACAACCTTAACATACTCCTTTCTCAATTTGAAATCAGTCCGTTGTTCCATGTCCGGTTCTAACTTTTGCTTCTTGACCTTCATATAGATTTCTCAGGAGGCAGGTAAAGTGGTCTGGTATTTCCATCTCTTGAAGAATTTTCCATGGTTTATTTTGGTGATGGACAGGGAGGCCTAGCATGCTGCAGTCCATGGGGTTGCAGAGAGTCAGATATGACTGAGCGACTGAACTGAACTGAACTGAATTTTGATCCACACAGTCAAAGGCTTTGGCATAGTCAATTAAGCAGAAGTAGATGTTTTCCTGGAATTCTCTTGCTTTTTCTATGATCCAATGGATGTTGGCAACTTGATCTCTGGTTCCTCTGCCTTTTCTAAAACCAGCTTGAACATCTGGAAGTTCACGGTTCACATACTGTTGAAGCCTCACTTGGAGAATTTTGAGCATTACTTTGCTAGCAGGTGAAGTGAGTGCAATTGTGTGGTAGTTTGAATATTCTTTGGCACTGCCTTTCTTAGGGACTGGAATGAAAACTGACCTTTTCCAGTCCTGTGGCCACTGCTGAATTTTCCAAGTTTGCTGGCATATTGAGTGCAGCACTTTCACAGCATTATCTTTTAGGATTTGATATAGCTCAGCTGGAATTCCACCACCTCCACTAGCTTTGTTCGTAGTGATGCTTCCTAAGGCCCACTTGACTTTGCATTCCAGGATGTCTGGCTCTAGGTGAGTGATCACACTATCATGGTTATCTGGGTCATGAAGATCTTTTTTGTACAGTTCTTCTGTGTATTCTTGCCACCTTTTCTTAATCTCTTCTGCTTCTGTTAGGTCCATACTGTTTCTTTTATTGTGCCCATCTTTGCATGAAATATTCCCTTGGTATCTCTAATTTTCTTGAAGAGATCTCTAGTCTTTCCCATTCTACTGTTTTTCTCTATTCCTTTGCACTGATCACTTAGGAAGGCTTTCTTATCTCTTCTTGCTTTTCTTTGAAACTCTGCATTCAGATGGATATATGTATATATTTCCTTTTCTCCTTTGCCTTTAGCTTCTCTTCTTAGTTATTTGTAAGGCCTCGTCAGACAACCATTTTGCTTTTTTGCATTTCTTCTTCTTAAGGATGGTTTTGATCACTGCCTCCTGTACAGAGTCGGACACAGCTGAGCGACTGAACTGACTGTTCATGGGCTTCTCAAGGCAAGAATACCGAAGTGGTTTGCTGTTCCCTTCTCCAGTGGACCACATTTTGTCAGACCTGTCCACCATGACCCCTTTGTCTTCTGTGGCCCTACACAGCATGGCTCATAGTTTCTTGAGTTAGACAAGCTGTGATCCATGTGATCAGTTTTGTTAGTTCTCTGAGATTGTGGTTTTCATTCTGTCTGCCCTCTGATGGAGAAGGGTAAGAGGCTTGTGGAAGCTTCCTGGTGGGAGGGACTGGCTGTGGGAGAAATCTGGGTCTTGCTTTGATGGGTGGGGCCATGCTCAGCAAATCTTTGACCCTTTTCTGTTTTGGGGTGGGGCTGTGCTCCCTCCTTGTAGTTTGGCCTGAGGCCAAACTATGGTAAGGATGATGGCATCTCCCTCAAAAGAACTGATGCCAGGACTGTTGTCTTCAGTGCCCCTCACCCCGCGGCAGGCCACTGTCGACCCATGCCTGCACCAGAGACTCCCAAACGCTCACCGGCAAGTCTAGCTCAGTCTCTTGTGGGGTTACAGCGCCTTTCCCCTGGGTTCTGGTGTGCACAAGGTTTTGTCTGTGCCCTCCAAGTGCCTGTTCCTGTGGAAGTTCTGTAGCAATCACACTGGACTTCACAGTCAAATTCCCTGGGTTCTCAGTCCCTTTGCCGGATTCCCAGGTTGGGAAATCTGTTGTGGGCCCTAGAACTTTTGCAACAGTGCAAGGATTTCTTTGGTATAATTGTTCTCCAGTTTGTGGGTTGTCCGCTCTGTGGCGGGACTAATGGTGACCTCCTCCAAGAGGACTTATGCCACACGCTGTACCTCCCACGTCTGCTGCAGCCGGAGCCCCCGTCCCCGTGGCAGGCCTCTGCTGACCCAGCCTCTGCAGGAGACACTCAAACACTCAGAGGCGGGCCTGGCTCAGTCTCTGTGGGGTCCCTGGGTCCTGGTGCACACAAGGTTTTGTTTGAGCTCTCCGAGCATCTCTGGTGGGTATGGGGTTTGAGTCTAAAAGCGATTTTGCCCCTCCTACCCATCTTGTTGGGGCTTCTCCTTTGCCCTTGGATGCGGGGTATCTTTTTTTGGTGGGATCCAATAGTCTCCTGTCAAGGGGAGGTTTTTGAAAAGTTACAAAATCTTTGAGACCAACTCAGAGTTAGACTTTGAGTCCTTAGCAGAACAACTAAAAAGCTGACTCTCAATAGCTTAGTGTTTGTCTTATTTTTCTAAAGCTGATCTTAAATATGTTAATTTATTGATTTTGACTTTCAGAGATTATTAAGTGAAAAACTTTTTTCATACTTATCAAGAAAAGAGTGAGAATTAGTATTATAGTGCAATTTAAAATAGAAGTTCACAAAGAAGAAGGCTGAGACTCGAAGACAAATCATGACTCACAAGAAAAAGGCCACCAGGGTTGGCCAACAGTCTGGGCTTGTGAATGGTTTCTCAGATCCTTGACCAGAGGCCAAGAAGGGGCCATATGATCACCAACCCAATCATCAATGAGCTGGAATGCCAACTAGACAAGGTGACATTTATTCCATAAACTGACAAGATAGGGGATGCCCTCACTTAAGGTTTGTGAAACACTTGAAGCAAAGTTTGATCAATTGCTTTTTCGCAAATTGGTCAATAAGTCTAATAGTCCGCAGATTATTAGCCTTCAGGTCTGGCTTGGAAAAGATTAGAAGTTTATAAAACCAGTGCCTTATAGAACAATCCTTTTTCATAGTCAACAGAAAAAAAAAAAAGGTATTCCAGGACGAAAAACAAACCAAAAACATCTATGAAAATAAGACTTTGGGTGTTTAGACAAACAACAGTCAAAACAAAGAAAACAGCAATAACTAGGTTATGGCATAACATTTTTGCTAAATGGTATACCTCCAGCAAGAGACCTAACAGCTTTATAAGACGATGTAAGTCGACTTCCAAAAGGTGCACCTTTCTAACAAGGGTCCAGTTATTTGATATGAAGACCTAAGCTGAATGATGTATGCGCGTGTTTAGTTACTTGGTCATGTTTCTTTGTGACCCCTGGACTGTAGCCCGCCAGGCTATGGGATTCTCCAGGCAAGAATACTGGAGTGGGTTGCCATTCCCTTCTCCACGGGATCTTCTTGACCCAAGAATCGAACCCGCATCACCTGTGTCTCCTGCATCACAGGCAGATTCTTTACACTCTCAGCCATCAGGGAAACCCATTCAAAGACATGCTTCGTTGCAAATCCTCAGATAACAAAACACAGAGAGTGAGAAGAGCCCAGTGGAGCGGGCTGGCACTCAGCTCATTGAGACTGATGGGTGTCTGCAGATCCAAAGGCAGCTGGAGTCTGGGGCTCCGTGAATGCACCTGTAGTCCAACTATCCTGTTGAGGGTCCTCAAAACAATCTCCATGGGCCCTCTAGGACTTGCTGAGGATGATACAACCACCACATAGCACCTGAAATAGAAATACTGCCTGCTACAGTGAGAGAAAGCTACACCTGTCTGGCACCATCTCCCCAGGAAGAGCAGGATGCCTGTCATCGGTGGGGACAGCGTTGAACTCGGGGACAGGAGGGCGTGGAGAGGAGCAGACATTTCCCCCCCCCCCGGGGGCAACTCTGTGAGACCACTGTTGGCTCACTGCTGCTCAGGGACGCATGCCTTGGGGTACACCTTGCCCTAACTGGCTGACGTTCAGAAATGAGGGCTGACCCCAACCAGCTGGTCTGCAGGTGCTGGACTGTCCTGGACTCACTCACGGGGTTTAAACAAGTGGCAAGGCTCTGTGTCACCACAACCACAGGACAGATGGTCTTTTCCTAAGCTTGTGGAAATGTTCTTATTCTGCCTCTTGTAAAGCCCTCCCTAAATGGATAGAATCATTCCTAGATTAAACATCCTGACTCACTGGTACATCCTGCATGTGACAATGGTCTGGTCTCACCTGCAATCACCTGAAGCCACACTTCCCAGGTGAGAGCCTTCATCCCTTAATTTCAATACCCACTATTGATTATAATCTATTGATTATCTGTGATATTAATAGGGAGGTGAAGCAGAATAGTTTGAGGAAATAAAAGAACATGCTAGATTTATGATTAACTAGTGAAGAGTTATTTAACTAGGCTTCCCAGGTGGTTCAGTGGTAAAGAATTCGCCTGCAATGCAGGAGATGTGGGTTTGATCCCTGGGTCAGAAAGATCCCCTGGAGAAGGAAATGACAACCTACTTTATTATCTGAGCCTGGGAAACCCCATGGACAGAGGAGCCTGGTGGACTACAGCCCATGGGGTTATAATAGAGTTGGACACAACTTAGCGACTAAACAACAAGTTCAGTTCAGTTCAGTTGCTCAGTCGTGTCCAACTCTTTGTGACCCTGTGGACTGCAGCACGCCAGGCTTCCCTGTCCATCACCAACTCCTGGAGCTTACTCAAACTCATGTCCATCGAGTTAGTGATGCCATCCAAACATCTCATCCTCTGTCATCCCCTTCTCCTCCTGCCTTCAATCTTTCCCAGCATCAGGGTCTTTTCCAATGAGTCAGTTCTTCGCATGAGGTGGCCAAAGTATTGGAGTTTCAGCCTCAGCATCAATCCTTCCAGTGAATATTCAGGACTGATTTCCTTTAGGATTGACTCATTTAGATAGCAACAAGTTATCTAACACATAACCATCTTCATTTTTTTAAAGTTTCACTTTAAAAAAAACTTTTAATTCTGTATTGGGGTATAGTCGATTAGCAATGTTGTGATAGTTCAGGTGAACCATGAGGGACTCAGTCATGCGTGTATACATGTATCCATTCTCCCCCAAACTCTCCCCGCCCCCACACACCCCCAGGCTGCCACACAACGTGGAGCAGAGTCCCATGTGCTGTATGGTAGGTCACTGGTGAACACATAACCGTTTTGGAAGAATGGAAAGTCTAACTCAGAGGCACAGGTTCCCCAAATAATTCATTTGTTTGGCGATACAAGGACAACTGTTCACTTAGAAAAGTTTTTCCGTGGGAGTCTTAAATTGTGAGGCTTCTGCTTTAGAAATGATACAACACTACAAAGATAAATGGGAAAAGTGAAGCTTGGCTTGAATGCTTTCACTTATTTTTACCCCATTACCTGTCTTTTTGTGAATCTACTAACCGTCATGCTGAGTAACTGACAGAGTAATCAATAGAGTCTATACAGCAGACGTGATTAAGTACTTTATTGCGATCATTGACAAGCAGAGCTAAGGAGTCCTTTAGTCAGAAAGCCACAGGGTAAGCAACCAAGTCAACCATCTGCTAACATCGGGGGCTGAAACTCCCCAACAACAAAGCCCCTCCTCCAGCGGAGCCATTCTAGACCAAGGACACTCTCACCAGGTGAGCTGGAGTTGAATGACTCCCAAAATGATCAACATCTCTCATCAAAGTCGTAGAGAGTGTGCTATTCTGAGAAACAAGGAGTTCTCTAATCTATAGAAGTTCCCAGCTCAAAGAAAACCGTAAAAACAATGTATTTAGGGGAAAAAAAGTTTAACTTGAATTCAAATTAGAATTCTAAGAGGTGGGAGAAGACCCCATGGAGTATGAATTGTTAAAAGTGAATTTAGATCCCCTGCTGGAAAGGGGCCCCGTGAATGTGCTCCCCACCTGCTGTGCTAAGAACTCAGGGAAAGGGACCATGGACAGACCACCTGTGGGTCTCACTGACAAGAGAAATCCTCCTGAAGATAAGCTTAGGAATAAAACCTGGGAAACCTTTAAGAGACACCTACACATCAGTTCTTACACAGTGGGGAATTCTCACAACTACAGTGAGCACACACTGTGTGTGTGGAAACAGTCCAAATTCAAAAGAATCTCGGTTCAGTATATGGGAAGAATCTAGGGTTTCGTAGTTGTTGTTCAGTTGCTCAGTCGTGTCTCTTTGCAACCCCATGGACCGCAGCACTCCAGGCTTCCCTGTCCTTCACCATCTCCCAGAGTTTGCTCAACTCATGTCCATCGAGTCGGTGATGCCGCCCAACCATCTCGCCCTCTGTCGTCCCCTTCTCCTCCTGCCCTCAGTCTTTCCCAGCATCAGGGTCTTTTCTAATAAGTCAGCTCTTCGCATCAGGTGGCCAAAGCAGTCAGGATTTCCTAGTACAACTGCCAAACACCTGCGCAAGCAGGCCCATGTGTAGGGCATTTATTTCTCTACTAGGACCATGACCTGAAGGGACGGGTTTCCATAGGACTGTCTATGACATTTGGGCTTCCTTCCCTAATGCTCCCCTCTATAGAAACACTCATATCCTACACCTGAATGTATGGCACACACCTGGATAACAAACAGCCCTGTGATCCCTCATCTCTCAGACGAACAGAGGTACAGGACTGGGTCTGAATGTCCCAGCAGAGTCTCAGTCATTAGCAGAGAAGGTGGCCCCTCTGAATGGAAGCTGTCCCATTATGCAGTAGAAAACTCCCACAGATAAAAAGTGCAGCACTGGGGGTGTATCTAACCCCTCACGGAGGCAGTCTCACTGTGGGGCTCACAGCACCTCACAACTGGAATCTGAGTGTCTGAAGGGCTAGGACGGTCTTCTGGAGTTGACCTGAAGTGGCCCTGACCACCACGGGGCAGGCAGGCAGTGAGTGGGGACGGGTTGGGGTGGAGAGGTTCCCTAGAGGGGCCTGGAGTGCTAAGTTATGAATAGCTCCTCTTGACTTCACTTTGTAGATGCAGCCATGAACTGGTTACATGGCTTAGAGACAGACCTTGGGACCTAGCCCACTGCCTAGAAGGTTGTGCAGTACTGGGGCGTGAGCGGGTACCTCTCCTGGTCAAGTGTCCTGGGATCAGAGAGCTGGAGTTGCAGGGTTTGATGTCAGGGTAGTCTCTCCACTAGTGAATGATGGATCGACCCAGGAACTGCCCCACATTGTGACGGGGTCAACTAATTTGCTCATTTAGCACATCAGCCCATTGTCATTTCCTCCTGTTTCAGGGGCCTTGTCATCAGACACACCTTATTCCAGTTCCCCAAAGATCTGGAGAAAAAAAAATTAAAAAGCTGGAATGGAGGCAAGAGCCTCTTTTCCCAGGAATTCCGCCTCCTTAGAGAAGAGTCCTGAAGCTGGAGAAACAGCCTTCCAGGGGACTTGGGAGGGCCCAGGTGGAGGGAATCTGAGTTTAGCATCTCTTGTTTTCCATAAAAGTCGGGGCAGGGGGTAAACCAGAAGGAGATCAACAAGATGTAAGATGCCAGAATGTGAGCAAACATCCAGCTCTGTCGGCCCCCCGGGGTGGGGGTGGGGGGCCCCCACAGGGTCCCTGCACTGGACATTTAAGAACTTTCTCTGGAAGCGCACGTGCGGGAAACCGGCCCACCTGTGTCTCGGGTCAGCCCGCCCAGGCCCGCGGGCGTGAGGCGGGGGGGGGGGGCGGGCGGCGGCTCCTCCTGACGCCTGTTTGCCTTCTGCAGGTGAAGGGCGCGGCCCAGCGGCCTGAGCTGGTCCTCGCGGCACGCCGCGCCACGGCCGCCTTCCAGGCCGGCGGGGACGCGTGGCCCGAGCAGAAGGAGCAGCGCGCCGCCCTCATGGTGGGCATCCTCATCGGGGTGTTCGTGCTCTGCTGGATCCCGTTCTTCACCGCCGAGCTGCTCAGCCCGCTGTGCGCCTGCGACGTCCCCGCCGCCTGGAAGAGCGTCTTCCTGTGGCTCGGCTACTCCAACTCCTTCTTCAACCCCCTCATCTACACGGCCTTCAACAAGAACTACAACAGCGCCTTCAAAAACCTCTTCTCCAGGCACCGCTGAGCGCGAGGCTGGCAAGGCAGGGGGCACTCGCCCATCTCCCCATCCCCACCGGCGGCGACCTGCCAGAGACAGCCCTTCGAGGTCCCCAGGGAGGCCCCCAGAGCCGACTGGCTCACTGCCGCACTCCTGGCAGGAAGGCGAGTCTCCCCGGGCGGTTCCAGGACCTCCTTTCATCCCGTGTATCTTCTTGTCCTCACTCCGTACGGAACAGCCACGGACTTGGCCCACCAAGTGCACTTTCCTCTCCAAAGTCCACTGCAGCATGGTTTAGCGTCCTCATCCCATAAGAGTCAAGCCAGCCAGAGGGGAGGGAGGAAACAGATCAGTCCAGGCAGGATGAGAACAGACAGGAAACGATGAGTAAGGAGTCACAACTGGGACTTCTAGGGGGAAGGAAACCATAACTTCAAGTTTCCTGGAATAGTCCCCACTTCCAGGGCTCCATTCCATGGTTCCAGAAAGTTCACCCTAGTACTTACTATGTCCCACTATTTGCCCTGGAAACATTCTCTCTGAGCATATCAAAGGACACAGCCACATCTGCAAGACCAGTCAATATGGCCCCACACACATGCACACCGAACCTACCGAGGAGGCAAGTGTTCCCACTGGCCAGTTTATTCTAAAATGCATCCCAAGAGCTTGGAACTGGAACTAAAAGTCAAATCAAATACCACCTTCCGTTTTCAAACAACTGTCCACAACACTGAGATATCTGCTAGCTCCGTGGAATCTATCAAACTTGCTTATTTGCCATGGGTTCCATTTGTATAGAATTTATTCAAATGTTGCCAAACAAAGATTTCTAGCCTCAGATCATGAGATTAGAATAACACAACTGTCACAAAGTTGTTGACTTCTTAAATACAGTTTCATCACTAAGGGCTATGAAGGCTTATTCATCAAACAGGGGCACTTTAAGGTGATGGTTGATTGATCTGTTAGCTGCTGCTATTCACTGGTATGTAGATACCCGCTGTGAGACCGATACTGGCAACGATGAAAGCAGAAAAGTGGTAACACTTTAATGAACACGTCAATGTAACTGGTGAGGCAAGACAATTAAGTGATGATGTGGTGTTTATGTGATCATACAAAACTTTAAAAAGGTCTTGGACAATAAAACTGCCTGTGGTTTGCTATGTCCCTGATTCTCTGAATGCATGCATTTAAAAATTATGTATTATGTCTTTGAATTATTATAATACAGATATATTGTTATATGTATTATTTTGTACATACTGAATTATATTAATTAACATATTAAAAATAGGAAATCTATGTCCATTTGTTTTAATGCTTGCTCCTTGGAAGGAAAGCTATGATCAACCTAGACAGCATATTAAAAAGCAGACAATACTTTGCCAACAAAGGGATGTATAGTCAAAGCTATGGTTTCTCCAGTAGTCATGTATGGATGTGAGAGTTGGACCATAAAGAAAGCTGAGCACTTAAGAATTGATGCTTTTGAACTGTGGTGTTGGGGAAGACTCTTGAAAGCCCCTTGGACTACAAGGAGATCCAACCAGTCCTGAAATCAGTCCTGAATATTCATTGGAAGGACTGATACTGAAGCTGAAACTCCAATACTTTGGCCACCTGATGTGAAGAACTGGCTCACTGGAAAAGACCCCGATGCTGGTAAAGATTGAAGGTGAAAGGAGAAGGGGATGACAGAGGATGAGATGGCTGGATGGCATCACCGACTCAATGGACATGAGTTTGAGTAAGCTCTGGGAGTGGGTGATGGACAGGGAGGCTTGGCGTGCTGCAGTCCATGGGGTCGCAAAGAGTCAGACACGACTGAGTGACTGAACTGAAGTCCACTTGTGGCCTTGGTTCGAAGTTTGGTCTTGCACTCACTGCAAAGATGGCTCTGATGCCTCAGTCAGCACCAAGTCCCAAGGCAGCAGTAGACAGGAGGACTCGATGCATGGCCCAGACTGAATTTATTTAGAAGTCAGGAGGGCACTTCCTGTAGGGGAGACCTGGGTGTCGCATCTCCCACCGCGTGGTGATGATATCCACATCACCCCCTGTGCACACCTCGCCCCCAGCGATCAGGGCCACTCTGCAGGGACCCCGCCTGGGACTCCGGGCCTGAGGTCCCTGGCAGGGGAGAAGCAGCAAGGGGTGTTGAGATGTCAGTCTTGTGGGATGGGCAGAGAGCATCTGGAGTCCCGACTCAGAAGATACATGAGCCTTGACGCTCAGGGAGGCTCAGGCTGGGAACAGGAGCCGAGCAGTGCCTATTTACATACATGGAAAGGAAAAGCCATTTAAAAGAAGACCCTCTACCATTGTACCCTATGGTCGGAAAGGAGCAAGAAGTGATGATTATAATTAAGTTCTGTCTGACCACAGGGCCCATCCCAGCTTTTCCTTAAAGCCCAGGCTGGATGAGATGTGAAGGGGAGGATTGGGGGGTGGGGCGGGGGGGGAGGCTCCCATCCCAGGGCAGGTGGCTTTTATTTCTCAGATGACTCTGTGATGCTGCAGAGCAGAGATGCTCAAGTGACCAGCTTTCAAGCTGATTTAGCAACAGGACCCTTTCATCAAGTGCATGCATTCTCCGGGAGACCCCTACCAGAAGAAACTAGATGCTGTGTGGTTCAGGCAGTTTTGTTCTTTCTCCCTTCGCTGGATGACAAGGAGCTACACAGTGGGCTGGTTCAGTTACTGCCTCACTAACACTGCATTTGCTCCCTGGTCTGTGCGGCTGAAATCCCAATGGAGACTTCTCTGAGGTGATGGAGTTCTAAAAATCACATATTTCCTCTCTCCAGATATACAATAAAGTAGGTTTGGGATATGAACACCTTGGGAAGAGAAGAACTAGCCTGAACTAGTATCTTCTCCCTGGTGAAAACCAACTACTTAAATAATACACATATTTCATTCACCACTTCCTAGCTATGCTTCTGTGCTTTAATTGAAGTGTTAAGTTACAAAAAAAAAAAAAAATCACTATTTCCTTCCTTGGTCCCTGGAACATTCTGAGGCAGCTTATAAGAAATCCAGACAATAAAATAATTGTTCTAATAAAAGCTTTAAGCTCTTCAGAAGACTTAGCAGAATGCCAACGGAGAGAAATTGGTTTTCTGGAAGTATAAAGAGAGTTCACCGTCAATTACTTTTCTCCATACATTCCAGGAAGCCTGATAACTCAGCCCCAGCCCACCAAGCACAAAGAGAACAAAGTTAGAGCATAAAGCAAACCCAATACACAGCCCAAACCCCTCTGACCTTGTTATTTTGTGGGTGCTGCCCTTTACATTGCTAACAACACGGACATGTTGGCACCCAGACTGAGCCCACACTGGTGTGAATGCCTCTGAGACATTCAATTTGGTCTTAATGAACTCTAATTCTATATTCCTTGTGACAACGGACGCCAGTCTCTAGCCCTGGTGTAGCTAAACGAGCTAACCTCCTCCTCCTCGGAAGCCGCCAGAGCCAGAGCTCTCCTGTGTTCTGAGGGTCCTCCTGCAGCTCCATGGGCAATGATCAATAGACAGTAAGTCATGTTTATGCCCAAAGCACTGGACCTTAGATAACTGTCTCCAAAAATGGAAGGTGCCCTTGCTAGCTGAAACCCTAATGAGAGAATTCAGTTTACAGATCTACGGTTTGAACAAACAGCTTACCAGCGGCCCTGTTCACAGAGCTTGCAGAAATAATGGGACTCAGTCACAGAATCTTCGCTTTAGAAATGATGGGTTTGTTGTTTTCAACTAGTCACATCTGCACATGGGTCTTTGAAACAAGGTAAAATGACTTTTCAAAAAGTGAAGGAAAAAACCAATCTCTGATATTTCAACAACAAACTGAAAACCAGTTTCTATAGTGGTCACTGGAGCCAGTTCCAAGAAAAGACAAAATCAAACTTCACCCAGCTAAACCTTTCCCTCTATTTCATCTATTATCTATAACTTCTAGTCTATGAAAATTTTGTTTTTGAAATTTTCTCCTAAGGGGCAAACCCATTATGGACTGAATGTCTCCCAAATGCACATAAATTCAAACACTGAAGCCCTGACCCCAGCTTGATGGTACTGGGAGAGTGGAGGTGATTAGGTTTAGATGAGGTCAAGAGGGTGAGGCCCCATGATGGGATTAGTGCCCTCATCAGAAGGCCCACACCATTAGTGCCCACACCAGAGAGCTTGCTCTCTCTTTTTTCATGCACACAAAGAAGAGACCATGTGAACACAGGGGAAGGTGACCATCTGCAGGCCAGGAAGAGAGCTCTTACCAGACACCCAATTGGCTAGAACCTTGACCTTGGACTTCGGCTCCCCCCAGCCTCCAGGCCTGTGAGAAACACACTTCTGTTTTATGAGCCACTCAGTCTATGGTATTTGCTCTGGTAGTCTGGGATAATTCAACCAGTTTCACTTGCTCAAAATGAAAATTCAGGAGGAACTGGTACACTTTTTAAAGAATATATTCACGTGCCTTGTTCTCAGTCATTTCTAGGCAAACAGACTTCTTCCTGGCCATGACAGGTATCCAATCCACCAGGATTGAAAGTTAAAGCTGTTAAAGAAGGACTGGGTAGATCCACCCAGCTGTGTATAGGCGTTCTGAGAGGACGACAGCAGCCTTGAAAACTCTGAGAGGAACAGATTTTCTAGGTATTAGAATTAGGTTTGTGTAGAGAGTTTATGTCAGTCAGGGTTCTCCAGAGAAATGAAATCCACAGAAGGGTGTACACATGTGTAGGGACAGAGAGAGGAAGAGGGGGAAAGAGGGAGAGGAAGGGGGAGAAAGGGTGTTTAAGGAGTTGCTCGGGCGATTGTGGAGGCTGGGAAGTCTAGAATCTGGAATCTACAGCATCAGCTGGCAGGCTGGAGACCCAGGAAACAGCTGATGTTGCAGCTGGGATCCAAGGGCCTTCTGACCTCAAGGCATCTCAGTCTTTCCCTCCTACGCCCTTAAACTGACTGCATGAAGTCTGCCTACATTATGGAGGGTAATCTGCTTTATGCCAAGTCTACTGATTCAAATGTTAGTCTCATCTTAAAAATACCTTCACAATAGCCAGGACATGAAAACAAACTAGATATCCATCAATGGATAAATGGATGAAGAAGATGTGGTACATACATATAATGGACTATTATGTGGCCATAAAAAAGAATGCAATAATGCCATTTGGAGTGACACAGATGGGCCCAGATTGTCATACTGAGGGAAGTCAGTCAGACAAAGACAAATATCATATGATAGTGCATATATGTAGAACCTGAAAAAAATAGTAGAAATGAACTTATTTACAACACAGAAATAGAGTCACAGATGTAGAAAACAAACTTATGGCTACCAAGCAGGGGAGGCAGAAGGGATAAGTTGGGAGATTGGGATTGACATGTACACACTACTGTACATAAAGCAGATAATAACCGACTTATAACACAGGGGACTCTATTCAATACTCTGTAATAATCTATATGGGAAAAGAATCTAAAAAAGAGCGGTATGCATATATGTATAATTGATTCTGTTCGCTGTATACCAGAAACTAATACAACACTGCACATCAACTATACTCAAATAAAAATCAATTTTAAAAGAACCTTCAGAAACACCTAGAATAATATTTAGCCAAATATCAGGGAACAGATGGTGTATGAAATTCATGAGCCCAGAGGCTAACTCTCCTGTCTACAGCTGCTAAGCTATGAGACTTGGTGCCCACAGAGAAGAGATGCATTATTATGGCTTCTCTTCCATAACAATGTTAGTGACATATCAGTGCTGGAACAATAGTAAGCTCTCAAATGGTTTTTGAATGAAAGTAGGAAGTGTAAACCCTGCCTTTCCCACTGGAGGAATTATGAAGAGTGGACTTGGACGTAATGCAGTGAGGTGAAGCACCACAGCCCTCATTTCTCAGCTCTTTCTGAGATGCTTTAGAAAGATTCAGCTAACATGTGGGAGACTGAAGAAGCAGTGTCCTTGGTATCTTTGCACTGGAGCATCAGGTATGAGCTCAGCCTTAGGTCCAACATGGAGACAAAGGGATAGAGACTTGGTGCCCACAGAGAAGAGATGAATATTATGAATTCTCTTCCACAATGATGCTAGTGATGAGTGAGAGTTGTGGCTGGATGGGTGGGACAGCCTGTTGTGCTGTTTTGAGACAACACACAGGTGTCCAGAAAGATGATGAACTGATAGAGGTCACAGGTGAGGATTGTAAACTAAGAGGTAAATGGCTGAGATGGCAGGCCAAGGGGTTAGCACCAGCTTTCAGCACATAATCTCGAGAGGAAAGATGGGACCATCTCAAGTCAGAGGTCAATGGTCCAGGAAGAAAGCCTGACTAGCTATTTCAGAACCAAGACAACTGTGGATCCAGAGGATACATCCTAGACTGTGAGCTCATCCCTCACCAGGAATGCCTTCTTTCGGGGGAGTAGGGGGTGAGAGGAACATGTGCTGAGACAATGGGCATGTCTCTCAAGAGGCTGAGTCACCCAAACAAGTACTCAATATACTGCGGAGACAACGTAAGTTTAAGTGGACTGCACACTGCAAAACATGCAAACAACTAGATGGCTCCCCAATCCGTGCAGCATCTTGCTCCTCCCTATTCCTCTAAGTCCAAACCATCCCAACAATGCTTCCAAACAGTGACTCCAAGCTTGCTGTCCACGACCCTGAGCTTCTGCAGACCTTCTGAAAGATGGTACAGAGAATAATCTCAGAACAACACTGGACTTAAAACTGAACTGTCCTCATTCTAAATCAAGTGCTGGTAACCTTTCTCTATAAAGAGCCAGAAAGTACATGTTTCAGGCTCTGCAGATCATAGTTAATAACTATTAACTCTGCCACTGTGGCACCAGAGCAGTCATATACAACACGGAGGTCAGTAAGAGTGGCCGTGTCCTAACAAAACTTTACTTATAGACATTGAACTCTGGATTTCATATAGTTTTCATGTGTCATTAAGTATTATTTTTGTATTTTTCCAACCATGCTAAAAAAAACAAGAATTTAACCAGTGTATTACACAAGTTCAGTTCAGCTGTCACTCAGTTGTGTCCAACTCTTTGCGACCCCATGAATCGCAGCACACCAGGCCTTCCTGTCCATCACCAACTCCTGGAGTTTACTCAAACTCATGTCCATCGAGTCGGTGATGCCATCCAGCCATCTCATCCTCTGTCGTCCCCTTCTCCTCCTGCCCCCAATCCCTCCCAGCATCAGGGTCTTTTCCAATGAGTCAACTCTTGGCATGAGGTGGCCAAAGTACTGGAGTTTCAGCTACAGCATCAGTCCTTCCAATGAACACCCAGGACTGATCTCCTTTAGGATGGACTGATTGGATCTCCTTGCAGTCCAAGGGACTCTCAAGAGTCTTCTCCAACACCACAGTTCAGAAGCATCAATTTTTCGGCGCTCAGCTTTCTTCACAGTCCAACTCTCACATCCATACATGATCACTGGAAAAACCATAGCCTTGACCAGACGGACCTTTGTTGGCAAAGTAATGTCTCTGCTTTTTAATATGCTATCTAGGTTGGTCATAACTTTCCTTCCAACGAGTAAGCGTCTTTTAATTTCATGGCTGCAGTCACCATCTGCAGTGATTTTGGAGCCCAAAAAAATAAAGTCTAACACTGTTTCCACTGTCTCCCCATCTATTTCCCATGACACACAGGTGGCAAATTTGGCCCACAGGTTAACTTTCTAAACTGTTAATCTTTAAAGTCTTTAAATGTCTTGCTGCTTGAAGAACAGTTATCTCAACTGTTCCCTTGTAACCTTTGAATAAAAGCTTGCATTTTGCCCTTAACTTTCATGAAAAGTTACACTACTCTTCCTTCCTATCTATGCTGCTGTTGGGAGTCTGATGCCAAAGTAATTTTATTTATTCTCCTTTTGGCCAGGAGGCCTACGGTTCTTTTCATCTTCAACATTTCTTTTACTAGGTTATATTTCAATTTTCCCAGCTATACAGTAGTAGGACCTTTCAATGTGTATATTCAGTTCATCTTTTTTTTTTTTTTTCCAGAAAAACTTCCTTGAATTAAATTCTAAATAATGTCTTCTGTTGTTTTATTTTTCTGAGGAACTCAACTTATTTGTATGTTGGATGCTCTCTGCTAGTATTCTGTACCATGAACTCTCTGATCATTTTTTTCTCCTTGGCATTTCTTATGTTTCTCCATTATGTTCCTTATTGTGCTTTTGGTTACATATCACTTCCATTGTTTATTTCTGTAATTTAGTATTCACTTTTGAATTAACTTTGCCTTTTTCTTCTGTAGCTTTTCTGTGTTTGATCAGTGCTCACTTCATGCCTTAATATTTTTTGTTGAGTTTTTGACTCATTGTGACCTTATCTTCTCATTTAATTATATATAATTACATTATATATAATGACATTAGATTGTCATGGTTTTGCATTAGCTAAGTGTCTTACACCAGAGAAACATCTGAATAGAAAACTGAGCTGAGAATATAAGTAGCTCAAAAAAGGTACATATCACCAATACTATGTTATATCCTAAAAATAGTAAACATATTGTTAAATACTATTCAATATGCTAACCGTCTCTGTCCATGGAATTCTTCAGGCAAGAATACCGGAATGGGTAGCCATGCCCTCCTCCAGCGGATCTTCCTGACCCAGGGATCAAACCCAGGTCTCTCGAGTTGCAGGCAGACTCTTCACCATCTGAGCCACCAGAGAAACTCCAACAAAAGAACCAGGAAGTTGAAAAAACTGTAACATCTTGGCATAAATGAGCCAGGCTGTGCTGGGACGGTTATGAGTACCCTCATTCCCAGCTGGTGAGGGTGGAAAAATTGCCTCAGTATTTTTGAAGGTCCATTTGGTTTTATTTAACAAATGCTTGAATATTCTATTTAACAAATGCTTGAATATTTAACAAATGCTTGCAAATGTGTATATTCTACTTGTTCCTTCCACTGCCGCATTGGAGATGAGTTCCCAGGAAGCTATGAAAAGCTTTCTATTCAGAAAAGAAGACATTTCTGAGGTGGTGGTGCTTGTGCTTGAGTACCTGCTCTTAAGTCCAGCTGAGAATCTGACCCAGAAGTACTAACATCCTCAGGAAACTATTTCTTGGTTTCCCTGTTCATTTGTCTGCATACTGCTAGAAGATGAAGATGAATTTTGCCTAGGAAGAGGGGATCTTTCTTTGGTTGAGTCTTTGGGAAAGAATGGAAGGGGTGGGCAAGACTTGCTCAGATGCCTATTTTATGAGCAAGCCTCTAAAATGTCAAAATAAGTCAGGGTTTGTCTCCATCAGGAGTCCCATGTCTGAAGGCACACAGCCAGCACACTCTAGAAGCAGTGATATGATCTAATTTTTAAGAGAATTACATTGGTGAATTGGAGCTGTGAGGCCTCTCTCACATCCTCATGTCCTCTGCCTGCCTCTTGTCTGCAGAAAAGATTTAGTCGAGAAATAAACTTAAGCAGAGAAATGGGAAAATACAGAAACAAAGGAAAATCAGCCTAACAAGACCAACTAATAGTCATTAAACATTTAGTCATTAAACACCTTTAGTTCCTCCTCAAGGCAATACATAATATTCTGAGCTGTATCTTGTAAGCTATTTTGTAGAAACTGAAACCCCTCCAAGTGGAAGAAGCTAACTACATGATGACCAGACTATAGCCATGACATAAGCTGCCACAGTCCTGAGAAATGGACTCAAAGAATGGGAACAAACCAACCCTAAACTGAAGATTAACTGTACTTAAAACAATCAAGATGACATTGATCAAACCACTATGATCAATTTCAAGATGACTATCAGAGCTGCCTGTGCTGTTTCCATATGTAGACCTATCCCTCCACTTGTGCACCCCTAAAACTCCCCTTTAAATAAAAGTTTTTGCCCTTGGGACTCCACCTTCCAATGCAGGGGACATAGGTTTGATCCCTGGTCCTGGAACTAAGATCCCACACGCCACAGGGCACTGAGTCTGTGCAAACTGGAGCCCGAGTGCAAGAACGAGAGAGAAGCCCAAAGATCCGGGTGCTGCAACTAAGACCTGACACAGCCAAATAAGTAAATAAATAAATACACACACACATACACATGCGCGCGCACGTGCACATTTTAAACAGCTTTTGCCCACTGATTGTAGTGGGGAGCTGGTCTTTGGACACAAGTCTGCCTTCTCCCCCAGTTGCCAGCCTCTGAAATAAAGCAACCTTTCCTTTCTACCAGCACTTGCCTCTCAAGCATGGGCTTCTGATTGACAAGCAGCTGGACCTGAGTTCAGTAACACTGGAGGGAAGCAGTGTCCTCAGAAAGCCTTGGTGAGCCCAGGCTGGAGTGGGCTGTGGGAGGTCAGCCTCCGCTGGGGGCAGCAGGTGGACACACAGCAGCAGCAGGAAGCAGCAGGGCAGGCCGGCCGGTGCAGTCCACGCTCAGAGGCCTTTCCTGGCCTGCGTGACCCTGTTCTGTTCACGTCTGTTACTGAAAGCTCTGACACTCTTTGTTGTAAGTCGTTGAGAAGACAATCTGGAAAGCCATCAGCACCAGAAAAACGTATTACAACATCAAAATCCAGTGTTTGTGGGTTAGGATCCAAAGTGCTCACATCCTCAATTCAAAAAAATCCCATCACAGAGGCTGAGCTCCCCAGAGTGATCATGTGACTAATTTCCCGACCACTTCTTTGAGCAGGACACCAACCTACAGGGAGTTGGCCTGGGCATGGTTTTCCTGTGGTCCCTTCTTACTGCTTCTGTGTCTCACAGTGGGGGGAAACTAAAATTTAGGTATAGTGATCAAGACACTATCACCTGCTAGTCCACATTCACTGGAGTGAAGCGGGACAAGGTTACATCTGTGGACACAGACGTTTCCCTAAAGTCCTCACAAGACATGGCAACATTTTAACAGTAGGAAAAAGGAGAAGCAACATGACTATCAATCAGCAGGGAATCTGACAAAACCTCACAGAAAAATATATACAATGGAAGGCCATGGAGCCACTATACTGTGTCTGTATAAATTACAGGAAGTGAGGACAATATATTTCTACTGAATGATATTTATAAGAACAGTATATTAACACTACTTTTGTTTTTAAGTACAATTTATATATGTAAGATTGTACATCCTAGAAAGTAACAGAGCAAGACATAAAGGATATTTTCCTCCACGTGTTAGGATTACCAGTGACTTTTTATCTTAACTTTTAAAATATCTTCTAACACTCTGGCAGTGATTATAATTCACAATAAAAAACAAAGGTGTAATTTTGAGAGTTTTTCAGCTAGAGACAGAGCTCATTTCTAGGAGAGAGAAAGCTTCCTTAGTATTCAAAATAGAGTAATTTAGCAACAGAATTTGGCCCCATAGTAGCAAAATAAGCCAAATGTTCCTCTTAGAAGTCTGGCTGGAAAAGCACAGCTCTTTTCCTGATGATTGCCCCCCGTGATTTATTAAAGTAATAAAGGCTTGTTGTAGAAAATTCCAACAAAGTGTGTTTTATTATCTGTCACAGGGTGATCCAAGCAAGGCGTGTGGCTCCCCATCTGTCTGCTTCAGGCGCTGGGACTTCCAGGGAGGGGAGGAGCGAGCCTTTCTGTTCCTGCTCCTCGCCTGGGCAGCCTTGCTGATGGGTAGACAGTGCTGTGCGGGATGAATTATTCATGGAAGAAGCTGTGCGACCATAAATATTCAAGGGGATACATCTGGTTTCTCTGATGCCCTGTGTAGGGCAGAAACAGTACATTTGTACGGAGTGAAACAACTTGTCAACCCACAACTCTTCCTGCCTGGGCCCAAGATCTACAGCAGAAAAGCAGCTTCTGACACTTCACATGAAGTCCAGCTGAGACACGTGGGCATGTGTCCATGTGCAGGCTTTCATCCGGGTAAGATGCTGCTAACAAACACATTCAGCTGTGTTCCCCTTAGCAGATTCAACATTGTTCTTGGCATTTTGGACGGGAAGGGGAACCACCCCACATTTTTCCTCAGTGAAATATGGCCTCTAAGACATCAGTTGAAGCCTCAGAAGTAGAAAAAGGAGAAAAGTATCCCCAAGCAGTTTGCAGTTAGGGGAGAGCATCTGGGTGCTGCGTGGGGGACGGGGGTCCCAGGAGGACACAGACAGGATGACTTCCTCCTAGTCTTCCACCTCGGGAAGAGAATGAAAACCGTCCCAACATCAACGTGCCCAGTCTCCAGGCACACCTACTCTTTCACACTCATCCACAGGAGGGGTAGGGGCTTCCCAGGTCTGAAAGCAAGCAAGCTTGGGGAGATGAGCCATGCCCCTCACTGCACCTGCTTCAGGAAAGTCCTCTGCTGCCCACCCTCCGAGTAACACTTGGCAGTATTGTGCACCAGCCATACGACCCTCCACCATAATCCTTGTGGATGGGGATAGGTAGGTAGGTTTATTTGCTCAGTCGTGTCCAACTCTTGCGACCCCCTGGACTGTAGCCCGCCAGGCTCCTCTGTCCATGGGATTCTCCAGGCAAGAATGCTGGAGTGGGTTGCCATTTCCTTCTCCAAGGGATCTTTCCGACCCAGGGATCGAACCTGGGTCTCCTGCACTGCAAACAGACTCTTTACCGACTACGCCACGAGGGAAACCCAAGAAGCCCTTTTCAAGGTGTTTCATAAAACCCTAATTCCAAAGAATGTTAACGGCTACTATGTGAACATATGTGCTCAGTATCTACAGCCAAATAAGTTTTAAGAAATACTGAGTAAAATGGTATTTTTCAGTTTCTGGAAAAGACCTATGGAAGCCTGCACTCTGAATCACTAAGATTCCATCAGGGAATTCTGCCATAGGGAATTTGCGGGGTGCCTGGAGACAGGTTTCTATTGTTGATAAAAATGGGGGCTGGTGGGGGGAAGGGGTGCTCTACTGACATCTAGTGGGTAGAGTCCAGGGATGCTGGTAACATGTGCAGGACTGCCCCCCACCCTTCCCAACAAGGAATTAACTGCTTTCCTGTGGCAGCCAGGCCCACTGCAAGCCCAAATGTGTTCTAAGACAAAAGGTTAGAGTAGGACTGGAGGCTGTTATTTAAGCTGCCATATTCACTTTCTGGCAAGAAGACCCTCCAGGGCCCACTGCTTGTCACGGGGCTACGAGCCAACAAAGGCTTTTACATTTGTAAATGTTCACACTTTACAGGATTCTGTAAGTACCAACCCAATACCCTCAGTTTTGCTTCTTTATCCATGAAGGCTTTAATATTTACTATCTGGCCCATTAGCAAAAGTTTGCCAACCTTACTCTGGAGGGCTGTTTCAGAGATTATTACACAAAAGTGTCACAAGCTGGTTACAGGCTGACAGGGCAATTAAACTGTAACCTTGGGGTTATCTCATCTACCAGAGGGAAAGCAAAGTTAGGACAGAGACTCCTTCACCTGAACACAGACAGTGGTCACGTGGGCTGCAGGCGATCAGCAAATGGACAAGGTTCCCAGGCGCGTGCCCACTAGAGTGTAAAAAGGCGATCATCTGTGAGCTGTTTTAACTCCAGTGCTCGGAACAGTGTCTGTCCAGCATTCAACAGACGCTCAACACACATGTTAACTGAATGGCAGCCGGACTTCGATTCCCCTCAGCAACACCCTGCAGAACTTTATCGTGTAAGGAAGCATGTGTAGAAATAAAACATACAAAGACATACAGCACTTAAGGTCAACCCACAAACTTGAGCTTGCTCAAATTATCACTTTTATTACAGTTCAAACCCTCTTTGCTCTAGGTGGGTGGCTCCCTTCGACTGCCAAGCTACAGCGCGACTCTAGAATCTCAGCCAGGCCATTAGAAGGGGAAGGAGCCTGTCGGGGTGGCCGCAGCCAGGGTCCCCGTGGTGATCAGTGAGACAGCATGCCCTGGGGGCGCAGCAGCCCTTCCCTTCCATTGACACGCTGGAACACGGACAGCCACATTTCTTCCCACCTAGATCTGCAGGTCTCAGCCACAACTGCAAGTACTTATAGCCTGGAGAACTTAAAAAAAAAAATACTGATGCCTGATCCTGTTCCTCTGAGTTCAACTGGTCTTGAGAGTGAACCTGTTTTTGAGGTGAAATTCACATAACACAAAATTAGCTAAAGCAAACAACTCAGCAACACCCGGTGTTAAGAATCAACCTCACATAATTTCAAAACATTTTCATCTCCCCAAAATAAACCCTGTGCCCATGAAGTGATGAACTGCCATTTTCCCTCCCCAGAGCAACCAACCTGCTTTCTGCTTCTATGGATTTACTTGTTCTGCACATTCCTTATAAGTGGAATTACACAATATGTGACTTCGACTCTTTTGCCTAGCTTCTTTCACTTTTGGCATGTTTTTGAGGTTCATCCCTGTTGGACCATGTATCCATACTTCATTCTTCGTATGGCTGAATAATATTCCAACATCTGTAGACACAATTTGTTCATCCATTTGTCTGCTAACAGCCATCTGGGCTGTTTCCATCTTTTGGCCATGGTGAATAGTGTTGCTTTGAACATCCAGTAATGAGTATTTGTTGGAGTCCCCACTTCCAGTTCTTTGGGGTATACACATGGCAGTGGAACTGCTGAATCATGCGGTAATCTCGTTTAACTTTCTGAGAAACAGCTACACCGTTTCTGTAAGGATGGACTAGTTTACAGGCTCGGCAGCCACGTAAGAGTTCCTGTTTCTCCACATCCTTACCAGTACTTGCTTTCTGTTTTGTTTCTTGTTATTTTATTCTCGCCAACCCAGTAGGCGCAAAGTGGTACCTCACACCCCACTGTGGTTTTGACTGACGATTCTCTAGTGACTTGGGGCATGGAGCATCCTTTCAGGTGCTTATTGGCCATCTGCACATCTTCTTTGGAGAAATGTCTGTTCAACTCCTTTGCGAACTTAAAATGGGGTTGTCTTTTTATCTTGAGATATAAGAGTTGTTTATAAATTCTATACACTTCACCCTTTTCAGACATATGATCTGCAAATATTTCCTCCCAATCTGCTGGTTGTCTTTTCACTTCCTTGATGATGTCCTTTGCTACACAAGTTTTTAATGTTAATGAAGTCCAATTTATCTATTTTTGCTTCCATCATTTGTTCTTCTGTGTCATATCTAAGAATTCGTCGAGAAATTTGTCATAAAGATATAACCCAGTTTTTTCTGATTTTCATAATTTCAGCTTATATTTAAGTTTTTGACCCA
The DNA here is from genome assembly GCF_019320065.1 of Cervus canadensis. Classification (NCBI taxonomy): domain Eukaryota; kingdom Metazoa; phylum Chordata; class Mammalia; order Artiodactyla; family Cervidae; genus Cervus; species Cervus canadensis. The sequence goes on from NC_057388.1 coordinate 108,641,446, forward strand.
TTTTTAGTTGAGTTTTTTTATATCACATGAGGTACCATTGAGCTTATTTTTGCATATAGACATGCCATTGTCCCAATAGCTTATATACTCGTTCTTATAAAGCTCCTCCCAGGAGGTTCTCACATGCAGCCAGATGAACGCATCACTGACCACTAACAGGTCTGCTGCGTGTCCCCACTCGTGAGGTTTAGCAGGAACCGGACAGGTAAATTCCTTCCATTTCTACCCCATACACTTGTAGTCTCCTGCAACCCCATCATGGAAAAATTTTTCTAGTCTTGGGGTGGGACAGTTTCCTGATAAAGTTCTGGCAAAGACAACCTGTTCACGCCCAATGCCTGTGGAATCAGGCCTCTGGAAACAAGCGTGTAAGACTCAGGGGCGATGTCTGCTTTCAGCACACACACATTTTTCCCTTGAGGCAATGAGCATGGGTTTGGCTGGGGCTCCTGCAGGTTCTGAGGCTGTCATTCACCGAACGACTTCTTCATTAGACCCGAGGCATGGCTACTGACCTGGGCCACCGTCTGGCATCACTTGCTGTGGTCTCTGGTCACAGTATGTGAGTTGCGCCAGCCAGATGGGTTTCCTCCAATTCCCTACAGAAAAGTTCGCTGCACAGGCTCCAAGTCCCCAGCCTGAATTTGCGAAGAACTGATTCATAAGACAATGACACGACATTAACATTTTACAGTTCCAAAATACATTACAGTTCCCCTGCACGCTCTCATTTCAAAATTATGAGACAGGCATGGCAGGCGCTGGCTCCACCCTGCAGAAAGGAAACGGGGTGGTGAGCATGGGAGATCTGGGCTGGGCTCCTGTTCTGTGACCGCAGAGAAGCAGAGAAATAGCTGGGAAATAGCTCTGGAGCCAGAGGAGCCACTGATCTAAGCAGCGGCTAGATGTGGAGGAAGGTGAGCACCTGGCATAAGGCTGAGTGGGAGCACACCTCCACATCCAGGAAGCTGCACCAGCGAAACCAGTGTGGGGGAGGGGACAGATGGGCAGCACCTGGTACCTCGGGTTATCTTTGACTGTGACCTGATCATGGAGTGATCACCTTATTTCCGCGTGCATACAGAGACTCAGTCTAGAAGGCTCTGCTTGTTTGTAGCTGTGAGATTCCATACTGACCGCCTTGTCCTCTAATCATGCATGACCTGATGCCCAACTCAAGTATCACCCCGTCCAGTCTGCTCGTGTTTATACTACCACAGTAACCAGAGCTCTGGATTCATGGTACAAATTCTTAATCCAGTGCCACGTTTAGTGAGGGACTGTCAACTGTATTTATAATCATTCAGTCCTCGGCCTGCCTTCTCTCTGGGCTCAGTCTGTGAAACCAGTCTATTTTTGCTTTCTCCTAAAGAATAAAGGGCTTCTCTCACCACTGGAAGGGAAGCTGACAGTATCAGTTATTCCTGTGGCCATTCAGGACTCAGTGACATTTCTGGGAGCTGCTGCTCACTCCTGAGGGAGCAATTAAAATTCCAGAGGGGCATCCTCCTGATACTGGCAAAACTGATACAGGCCAGCTCCCTTTCTCTTAAGAAAAGGCACCATCCTCCATCACAGTGAGGGCCAGGACACACATGCCCCGGGACCTGCTCTGGTGACTCACTTCAACAGACGTCACTGACAATTCTCCAACTTCATGTGTGTGTACTCTGTGGAAACGCTACCGACTCTGGGGCAAGGCTGTTTTCTGCTGAACCTCTGTGGGGACTGCCTTTAAGTCTCCTTGTCCCCCTGCCCAACCCTGCCTCCCTCACTCCCCTGCACCCAAGGGCACATCCCAGGGACTGCCCTGCACCCTCGCTTCCATCGCAGTGTCTGTCCCCAGAGAACTTCAGCTACAGCACAAGGGACTCCCCTTGTCCTCTGCTGTCCTCTACTGAGTCTTAGGCCTTTCTCTGAACCAACCTGTGCTCCATCACAGCACGGGGGAGAGAAAGCACCCAGGCCAGCTCTTCAGGACTAACCAACATCAGTCTCCACTGGCAGGCTCCGGAGCAGACGCCTCTTCCCACCTTTCAGGACAGTTCTGAACCTGGTCCCCTGTTCTCAGGGTTCAGAGGAGAGATGTTTTATCTGGGTCCAACGACGATGTGAGGCTGAATATTAGCCCTGCCAGGAAAACAGGGGAGAGAAGCGTGGTTCTCGTTTCAGCATCTGTGCGGTTTGCACACACCTGCCCAGGTCCCAGGCGCCCAGGCTCCGGCAGACAGCAGCGCCTGCTTGGGCTTTGTTTGCTCTTTGTGCGATGGCTGATGCAAACTCCCCAAGCACAGTTCAGAAGCCACCTGTTTCTCTGCATCACTGTTTTTTTTTCCCCATTTTCTGCCCTTTCCTCTGTTCAGGAGCATCTGCTCTCTGAAAATACCATCTAGCTGGCTTCTATGGAGCCCACTGATGCATCTGGCATTGTAGCAACGTCTGAACATTAGAGATACAGATATAAACACATTTCTTAATTAAACCTTTGTCCTGAAGTGAGTTTTGTGGGCCTCAAGAGGGAGGGGTAATGCCTCTTAAACAATTCTTATGACAATCTACTTGTCCAGAAAGAGAGGTGACACAAAACATGAATGGTGATTTACACATGAGAAGTGGACAGGGATACATCTCAATATAATCAAGCTGACATACCTAGGGTTTCACACTCTTAGCAGGTATAAATATCCTTTACATATACACAATGGAAATGGTCAATTTATACTGACATGTACCTTTCCCCCCTTTCTTTCTTAATATATTGTGGTATTCTTTTCACATCAGCATATGAGGAATTCCATCGTGTATGTGTGTGAGCACATGCACACATGCGTGCAGGGGGGGGGGGGGCTCTGTACTACATGTCATTCATTCTACCGGTGGGTATTTATACAATTGTGAAAGTTGCTCAGTCCTGTCCAATTCTTTGTGACCCCATGGACTACACAGTCCATGGAATTCTCCAGACCAGAATACTGGAGTGGGCTGCCATTCCCTTCTCCAGAGGATTTTCCCAACCCAGGGATCGAACCCAGGTCTCCCACATTGCAGGCAGATTCTTTACAGCCTGTGCCACCAGCGAAGCCCATTTATACAATGAGTCATCTACAATTCCTACAAGAATTATTTGGTCAAGGAGTATGGGTAGTTTTAATAAGCATTACTAGCTTGACCTCCACAGCTCTATCTACTTACAGACTGCAGGTGGGCACCTCTTCCCCTACTTCAGCCAATGTTACCAAACATTCGAATCTGTGCCAATATCAGAGTGTAAAAAATGGAATTGGAAAATAGTTCTATTTGCATTTGTTGTCTTGAGAATATTTTCCAATTTTATGCGTCTTCTTCATTTCCTCATTCTCTCACTTTCCTGTTGAGACGTGAGTCTTTATAGCAACTTGTGGACACTCTTCATATACTACAAAAATCAACCCCTTTTCTGGGATGTTATTAGCCAAGTGTTCTTCCCACTTGATCTTTTGACTGTATACAAAGACACAAATTTATGTATGGCAAAACCACCATAAGCAGTCAGATTAGTTTCATGGCTTCTGGGTTTTACGTTCTTAGGACTTGCAGCTTCAGACCAGGAAAGAACTCTCCCATTGATTCTCCTGGTACCTAACGATTCTATTATTTTTGCCCCCAGGTTTCTAACCCATGTGGAATTTATCCTGGGGTCAATTGTTTGACAGCTGTTGATCCATTTTCCCGCTGTGGTTGTTTTCAATTCTTTGACCCCCCTCCCTTCAAAGGGTGAGGCTAATTTCTTTCACCTTGAGTGAAGGTCAGACTTAGAGAGACTCACTTTTAAGTAAGAGAACGTGGCAGAAGTGAAGGTTTATGGCCTCTGAGACCAGGTCATGGAGGAGACTGCAGCTTCCACATGTTCTCTCTTGGGTCACTGCTCTGGGGACACCAGCTGCCACACTGTAGGGACACTCAAGCAGCCCCATGGAGAGGTCACACGAGGAGGAACTGAGGCCTCAGTTGATGGCCAGCAATCAACACACACATGTGGACAAGCACCATGGGGACAGATGCCCCAGCCCCAGCCTTCAGCTGAAGCCCTGGCCAAGAGCTGCACGGAGCCGCAGAGGAGACACTAAGCCAGAACCACTCAGCTGAGTCACCGGCGAACTCCTGACCCACAGAAACCACACAAGATACTTACTGCTTGTGTGCTGTGGTGTTTTAAGACACAAACTTCGGGGATGAGCTGCTCTGCAGCAACAGAGAGCTAACACATATAACACACCATTTATTGAACAATCTACTCTCCCCACTAATTTGAGATGGCACTTTTTCTATACTAAGTTTCTATATGAATGTGGGTCTAGTCTGGATTTTCCCTTATGTTCTACTGATCTATTTCATTGGTCTAATTTAACCATACAAGGCTTTAAGTTTGGTATAGGACAATTCTTGCCAACCATCTTTCATTAATCTCAAAATTATGATTACTGTAATTACTTTAACTTTATATATTAAGTTAGGGAGAAATTACATTTGACGACATTGTCTAATCCAGTTTCCCCAGGGAACATTCTGAGATGAAGATCTGAATGTGGAAAAAAATTTAGGGTGTGTTCCTGGGATCAGCATCTTTGAGAGAGGGACAGACTCCTCTCAGATTAACAGACAGAACAGACTGGACAAAGGGAGCTGAACTGCGGCAGAGACCTCAGCCATTCCACAGCGAGCTCTGAAGCTGGGATGGCCCTTCAGAGACACGCTCTAATGAGGCAAGCGGGGCTCAGCCCTTGTACCCGAGATCAGCCACTCACTGGCGAGGAGAGCTGTCCTCAGGGAGAGCATTACTCTCAGGCGAGGCCAAGGGCAACTTCTGAGGACAACACTCCTAGCAGCTCAGGAAGCGCGTGCCTTAGTCCTGACGGTGAGATCTGGGCTGGATGCACACAGACGTTGGGTCTTCCTACCCAGGACCACGGCACAACTTTCAGTTTGCTGAAGTGTCTTTTGTATCCCTCAGGAATATTTAAAGACACTCCTTGTATGGATTTTGTCAATTCTTTAAGCTTATTTCTCATTAAGTTTTGTGCTGTCAATGTAAATAGGATCATTTCTTCCAATCATTTATTGTCTTTGAAATGTGAAAGCTATTGATTGTTGCATTATAATTTTGTACCCTGATGCCTTACTAACTTCTCTTACTGTTTGGTTTTAGGTTTGGATTCTTGTCTTGGATTTTTCAGTTATATAACCTACAAATAATAACCAATTTTACACTGGTTCTGGCGTTGAAGTTGACCCATTTTGTCAGGTTAAAGAAACATCCTTGATGACTTCTTAGAAAATATATCCAGAACTGTGCTTTACTGCTTTTTCAGCCTTACCCTAAATCTTCTCAAAGATGCCCATAATTGATTTTTTTTTAAACTCAGGACTTCTTCTGATTAACTGCACCAGCGATCATCTCAAAACAATACAATGCAGGAGATGAAGGGGGCCTGACAAATAGGTTCTCATCCTGGTCCTGCCACTGTGGTACAGGGTCTTTCTGGTGAAGGGAAGGAGACATGGCCTCAGTCATCTCTGCAGAGGTGGCGGGTAACTCCTGGTTCAGAGACAGGTCCCAACTGCGTGAAAAGGGTGCAGATGCTGGAGATGTCCACCAACCCAGCCAACTATCATTGATCCCTTCTTCAATCCTTGATTAGTGAGAAAGGCCAGAATATACTTTTCAAGGTATGAAGTGCTTCCACCAGGAAGCAAAAGATGATCACTAACACTATAGAAGTTCAAGGCTGCAGCTTTCACAGACCTGCTGTGACCACATGGTATTTGAACAGCACCTACTGTTGAACATGAACGGTGTTTTTTATCCACAGAGTTTAGTCAATGTCTCCCTTAGGACAGACATAAACAGAAGCCTGTTATCAAGTGATATCTACCTAGAAAGTCAGTGTGCTCACCATGCCCTCTGGAGAAGAGCCCTAGGTCAGCAGCGTGTTCACTCACTGGTTTGTGCTATGAGGGAATTCCACTGGGTCAGCAGCGTGTTCACTCACTGGTTTGCACTGATGCAGAAATTCCCTATGACACTGGGTGCTTCCACTTTGGGGCTATTGGGAATGGTGCCTCCACGAACATGAATGTACAAGTGTCTCGCTGATATCCTGGTTTTGAATCTTTTGGATGAATGCCCAGAAGTGGAATTGCTGTATCACATGGCAGTTGCATTTTTAACTTCTTGTGGAATCTCCATACTGTTTTTCATAGTAGTGGCGCCATTTTACATTCCCACCAACAGTGTCTAAGGGTTTCAATTTCTCCACATCCTTGCTGACACTTGTCTTTTTCTCTTTTGATAACAAGTATCCTGACAGGTATGAGGTAGTATCTCATTATGGCTCTGATTCGGACTTCTCTAATGCCTAGTGACATCCTGCCCTTTTCCATATTACCAGCTGGCCTTTTTCATGTCTTCTTTGGAGAAATGTCTACTCAAGTCTTCTCCTTTTTAAAATGAGGCTGTCAGTTTCTCTAGCGTTAAGCTGTAGGAGTTTGTTTCATGATTTGGAAAGTGACCCCTTAACAGACATATGATGCGCAGGTATTTTCTCCCACTCAGCAGGCTGTATTTTCACTGTTGACTGTTTCCTTTACCCTTCGGTGGAAGACAGTCTTCAGTGTCCCTAGTTCTCTTTAAAAGCAACTACAATATTCACCCCCTTCCTGCCCTGCTTGTAGGTGTGGGGAGAAGTGAGATAAGCTGCCACCCTCAACACACAAGGTCAGGGGCACCTGATCACAATCACAGCCTTCTATGACGACGCAAATGCTGCAGGGTGATTTTGCTTCTGTGAATGCTCAAGTCCAGGTGGCAGGCAGCACCTTTTTTAGAACTGACATTCTCACATGTCTAACTCAACAGAACTGCTATCACTGCTCACTTTTGAGAGGTAACTGTTAAGTTAGCACTGGACTCACGCACACAGATGAGATTTAACACAGCACGTTTGCACTGGGAACCATGAGGGACTTCCAGCAGAGCATTCTGTCTCATCTGTGTTGTGCCCTGTCTGAGTGGAGTGACTGTAATTTACTGTCCAAACCAAGACACTTTTAAGACAAAGGAAGCAAGAACCATGCTGGAACAGCATCTGAAAACAAGGGTGGTGAAGCCTCGGTCTTCAGAGTGAACTCCAGTGTATCTTACAGAATAGTGTGAGGAATTAATTTTCACTGGGAAAGTGAAAACCAAAGACTGTCATCAACGGCCTCCTCCTTCCCTGTGCTCCCCAAGAACGGTGTGCTGGGTGGGGGTGCTGTGCCCCAGGTAGGGTGTCGGTGGCAGAAGAGGAGCACTGCTCCTGCTGGTGACCTTTGCATGGGGCAAGCATGAGAAGGTGGCTCTGTCCACGGGAAGCACATCAAGATGCCAGCCAGCAGGTGCTGGGGGTGCCTGCCCTAGAGGTAGAGGCTTGGGGCACCCCAAGGCCTGGGATCAGGGTCCATGAAAGTTGCATGCCCAGGCCTGGAGCATGGCCCAGTGCCTGATCCAGGGCAGCTCTTCCTGCTGGGGGAGTGAGACAAGCCCCCACTTTGGGGAGGGGGTCCCCACATGACCCAGAACAAGCTCTTGGGCCTGCTCTCAGAGGACTCTCTTCATTTCAGAACAAGTTTACAGTCAGAAATGCAAGAGAGAAGGTGAAGGGGAGCAAAGAGAAACAGACGGAAGGGGTGGGGAGGTGTTCCAGAACTGGTCAGGACTCAGTCGGTGTTCCTGTTGCCCCTTCAGCAATGAACAGTGGGTCCCTAGGAGTTCCCAAGAGGTCTAGTGGTTAGGACTCGGGCTTTCACAGATGTGGCCTGGGTTTGTGGCCTGGGTTCAAGGCCTGGTTGGGGAACAAAAATCCTGCAAGCCTCACAGCGAAGCCAACAAAATAAAACAGTGAAACCGGTCATATCAGGCAGGAAGACACTTATGGGAGGGGCCTAGAGAGGGTGCAGAATTGAGAGCAATTCTAGAGAACCAGGTGGGGAGGGGGAATCCCCCCGGGCGCAGCGGGTAAATAGGTTTCCCAGGCCTCCATGCTGCAGGGTACACGTCAACAACTGCACTCTGTTTTCACCATGCTCCTGCTGCAAACTGCACAAGCCTCCTGTTGGCCTACTTGGGCCACGCGCCAGCCACTGGTTAAAATGATTTTGACAGTAGCCCTGCCTGATCGAAGCCAAGGAGAGAAGAAACAAAGGAACACCTCGTTTCAACGGAAAAGTCCTGCTAAGTGGCAAAAAAAGAGAAAAGGTCGTAAAGCAAGCCGAGCTTTAGGAGCTCCGCCTCAATGGGTGGAAGGAATCCGGCCTCCCTCTAGCAAGTGCAGGGGAAGCTGCAGCGGACAGAGACGCGGGCGAGCACTGGAGGAAGCTGAGGGACCGGAATGGTGGGGACCGGGGCAGGGAGGGCCGCCCCGAGCGCGGAATCAGTCTTGGGCTCCCGTGGAGCAGTGGCTCTGGATTCCTCTCCCACCTCCACCCTCTCCTTAGGGCTACCCCTCCTCCTGCTTCCCTGAGGTTCACAGGGCCAGGCCTTTCCTCCTCCCGCGGCGCCATGGCCAAGCCAGCACGCGAGTGTCCCACCACACACACGTGCACACACACACACACACACAGACATGCCAGCACATGAGCGTCCCACCACACACACATACCAGCACGTGAGCATCCCCACCACACACACACACGCCAGCACGTGAGTGTCCCCACCACACACACACACCCATGAGTGTCCAGGCGAGCATCCCCACCACACACACACACAGCAGTACGTGAGCATCCCCACCACACACACACATGCCAGCACGCGAGCGTCCCTACCACACACACACACCAGCATGCGAGCGTCCCCACCCCACCACACACACACACACACACGCCAGCATGTGAGCATCCCACCCCCCACACACACACCCGTGAGTGTCCAGGTGAGCATCCCCACCACACAAACACACCAATGAATGCCCAGGCAAGTGTCCACCCCCACACACACCCTTAGTGTCCAGGCGAGCGTGCCCACACACACACACCCATGAGTGTCCAGGCGAGCTTCCCCCACCCCCCGACACACACACCCGTGAGTGTCGAGTGCCCCCCCCACCCACACACACTTGAGTGTGCAGGTGAGCATCCCCCCTATACACACACACCTCTGAATGTCCAGGTAAGTGTCCACACCCACATCAACACACACACCCGTGAGTGTCCAGGCGAGTGTCCTCCCCGCCCCCCCAACACACTCACGCACGCCTGCTCCCGCGCCTCCTCTCCGGTCCCCACAGCGTGGCCCTCCCCTACAACACTGCCTCACCAGGGCCTCAGCTTCCGTCTCTCTGCACTCGCAGCTCCGTCCACACGCGGCAGGCCGGCCCCCTACCTAGTGGGGCCTTGGCGTTCCCAGGGGGCACAGCACAGACGTGACCAACCCTTCTGTCCCACACGCTGCGAGCCCCCTTCTGAGACCGAGGTTTGACCGAGTAAGGAAGCCTGGAGAATAAGCCGCCTGGGGAACGGCAGGGGCCAGGATGTTTTCGAGAGGAACAAGCAGGGTGGCGGGAGGCTGAGGAACCGCGAAATGTGACTGGAAAGAAGGAATCGACGAACCCAGGGAATCGTCGTTCTCCGCTGGCGCCCCCAAACTCCAGGTTCTTAGCAGGCGGTCTTCGGAAATGGCGGCACCCCGGCTTTCCGGGGGAACTTCCGGCCGTGACGTCAGGAGGCAGGGCTGCGCATGCCCAGTGAGAGGGTCGGGGGAGGGTGGGGGGGGTCCCAACCTGTCTCAACCAATGAGAACTCCTAGTGCACTCAGCTGACCCTAGGATGCTGAGAAACGGCGGGAACAGACATCCGCCTGTTTGGACTTCTTAAGGCTTGGAGGGCAGGCACGTGTTTGTAAAGATAATTAAAGCGAGCTTGGTGGGTGAAGGCGGGTTACAGCTCAGTATTGATGAAGCAAGTCCCGGGTCCACAGGGTAAGTGGGCTGCCCTCGGTGTCAAGGTGAATCTCCAGATTTGCCAAGCGCCGGGTGACTCCGGCCAGAGCGCCGTTTCCTTTCGCTCGTCAGGTCTTCACAGCCTTTCTGCTCGTCCCTGTGATTCCCCTTCCGGTACTTGTCAGCCTTAGTTCTCCTTGAGGGCTCAGTGCAGACATAATCCTCCCAGGTGGGCTTTTGGCTCACACACGTGCACTCGCTCACAAACGTGTATAGGCTCGTGCCTCTTCACACACGTGTACACGCTCACACCTGTTCACCCGTGCACACTCACACATGTTCACACACTCACACCTCTTCCCACAGTGCACACGCTCACACTTGTTCACACACGTGTATGCTTATGCCTAGTCACACACGCACATACTCACACCCATGCACACACATAGACATGCTCACACCTGTTCACACACGTCCACTCGCTCACACACACTCACAAACGTGTGCAGGCTTGCACCTGTTCACGCATGTGCACATGCTTGCACCTGCTCACGTATGTGTACACATTCACACATGCGCGCTTCCCTTGTGCAGAGCTGTGCGCTAGTGTTGCAGTTGCTCTTTACCCGTCTGGGTCCCCACCTGAAGGCATAGCAGTGTTTCACTCATCTTCATGCTGGATGCCTAACCCACAGCCTGATACAAAGGGCTCAGTCAATGTTAATTTAAAAAACTCTGACTGTACTATGGCTGGGTGCAGGGCCATCTCAGAAGCATGCCCTCTCTGGGGGTCTAATGTCCCAGGAAAGGAGCAGATAAGTTGAAAGTTAACTGGAAACGTAAAAGGCTTGGCCCACGTAGTGTCCATCCTTGTACGGAGGTCTGTCTCAGCTATGGCAGTAAGGCCCTGCATGTCCCAAGGAGGGAGGGATAGACGGGGGGAACTGAGGGGAGGCTTTACTGCAGGGACCGGGAACCTCCTGCCCCATGCTCAGCCTCCGGAAAGCTCTTATATGTGACTGCCGTTCAGCCCTTAAGTCTGCTCAGTTCTGCTAATCAGTTAGTGCAGGACGGAAGGGCACACACGGTCAGGCCGAGGCCAGAGCACACAGTGTCCACCGAGGAACACTCGGCACCTAAAGTCAGCAGTGATGCGGGGCCGCGGCGATGCTGTGCTGGCCGCAGGGACAGCGGTGGGGGAGATTGAACACACCAGCAACGGTGTTCAGACAGCTGCGGAGCAGCTGACGCTGTAGGAACCCCCGACGCCTGGACTCCTTGTGGGGTTTCCCACTGTCTGTCCACTGGGACTGCCCTGGGCTGCAGAGCAAGCCCCTCTCGTCTCCTTTCTTGCAGTTCCCCAGTCTTCATGGGTCTTTCACACTCGTCTAGTTATCTTGGCACAGTCCACGTCCTGTTAATTCGCTCAGACAGGGATGATGATCAAGCGAGGAGCCCGGTGTGGTGGGATGACCGCAGCCTTGCAGACGGCCTTTCTGCCGCCTGGGGAGCAGCTCGTCCTCCCAGCACCGCCTCTCTTGGGGTGGTGCTCTGTGGACTCGTCCCCACCTACCCAAGTCCATCCTCCGCCCTCTGCTCCCCATACCATGCAGACACCAGGAGGCTGACCGTACCCGACAGCGCGTGAGTGGATGGTAATCCGGCTGCTTCCCCTGTGCATTGCTGTGGGCTGCTGTCAGTGGGCAGCAGTGTCGGCACCTGGGCAGGGCGGGGCCGGGTCAGCCTCAGTCCTGGGGGTTTCGGACACCACTCCATCCCCTTGGAGGCCTGTAGGTGGAACCACTTCTTGCTGTCGCCCATCCTGGGGGAATTTCACCCTCACCTTTGGCTCTCGTTTTTGTGGAGTGCATGAGTTACGTTTTCTTCTGTGCTGTTGCTCTAGGTGGGACCTCAGGGACACGGGCATCACTGCTTTTCCACCCAAGATGGTCTTGGGAGAACACAATCACGGTGCCTTCCACCCACATGACTCAGGCTGGTACCGCCAACCCCCCATTGTGTAACTGGCTCTGGGTGGCAAGCGACCCCACCAGGGCCAGCAGAGCCTTCCCTGCAGTCTGGGTGTGCTCCTCGCAGGAAGAGGAACTGTCTCCTGGTGGGAGTCCACTGGCTCTGCCGGTGGTCGACTTCAAGCCTGCCTAAGAACGAAGCTGTGACAAGGAGGGCCCAGAGACGACGAGACGCATCTGTGACATCGTGTAAGCGTGTGTCCCCACACCTGCCGGACGCCAGCCCCACCGTCACCACCACCTGGAGCCGGACTCACGGCTCTCCTGTTCCAGGCCTCGCTGTTCATTGGGATTTCTACCCCCTGATTCAGCGGCTGCAGCACAGTCCTGCGAGGATTCATCCTCCCTGGCCCCAAGCCTTTGTGACCCGGCTCTCCAGGGTGTGTGTTTCAGGGAGAGAAATAGACGTGAAAGGATCAACATTGTCTTCCTAAAGCAGGAGGAGGCCAGCAGGGCTCTTGCTCCTCCCAGGGCAGCTACTGTGGGGTTTTTATTTTTGCCATGTTCCAACCAGAAGAATTTTCACCAGGATGTTAAACAGCTCCTGGCCGGGGAGCTGTCTCACCTCTCTCCCCTCCCCTCCCGCTGATCCAGACTGAGCTAGACGTGTCCATCCTCACCTGCCTTCCCCAAATCAGAAGTGACTGCGCCGCTGCCGTGATGTTCATTGTCTTGGGCAGTGACAGATGATGTTGCAGTTTCAGAGAAAATTAAGTCATCAACTCCCAGGCAGCCCTGACATCATCAAAACATGTCCAGGCTGGAGAGCCACGGGCCCTCGACTGACTGTTGGAAATAATGGGCCAAAGGCAGGCAATTATGTGTTGACATCGGGCTCGGCCGCCGTGAAGGGGTGCGGAGTTGTAATTCCTGCCCGTGGGTCATATCAAGATTTGGAACCAGAGCCCAATTTGAAATAACAGAAACTCAAAAGAATTGATTAGACGGGGTGTCATTTGGGGTGCCTCTCTCTGAACTGCCCACAAATCCCTGCAGGTTATAATCTAATGCACAATAATTACACCCACTTGCAGGCGGCCGCAGGGTGGACGATGGGCGGGTGACGGACGCTTGCAGCCCCGTCTGGACTGCCCCTCCTGCCCATGAGACCTCTCCTTCCCCTGTGCTTTCAGCTCTGGGGCACCGCGTGCGGCAGCCGCTGGCACAGGTAGAGGCCCTCCGTAATTAAGGCAGGTGATTATAAGCAGAGGTGCCCACTGGACTCCCCTAGAGGCATGTCACGGAGGAGACAGCAGAGGTCTGGCTCCTGGGCATCGGTCCCAGAATCCCGGGCAGGCCCAGGTGAAACAGACAAGGCTGAGGGCAAAGCCTGGCCCTTGGGGCCCAGCAGGGCTCGGGCTGGCTTCAGCCCAGAAGGAGGGAGGGCAGAGGTCAGGAAGAGCCAGCCTGGCTTGCCAGAGCCAGGGCAGACCTTAACCTGAACACCCTTTCGGGGGTGGGGGGGAGGCGCAGGGATTGAGCACATTTCCCTTGTGTGCGCGCATGCACACGCTCAGTCCTGTCTGACTCTTTGCAAACCCAAGGACTGTAGCCCACCAGGCTCCTCTATCCATTTGGAGTCTCCAGGCAAGGATACTGGAGTGGGTAGCCATGCCCTCCTCCAGGGGATCTTTCCAACCCAGGGATTGAACCCAGGTCTCCTGCATTGGCAGGTAGATTCTTTCCCACTATGCCACCTTCAGCAGAAAGATTTTGTGAAATTCACCCACACTGTGTTGCATGTCAGGACTTCACCCATTTGCATTCCTGTGTGGTAGTCCATTGCATGGATGTACCACAATTTATTTACCCATGTAATGCCTGTAATGTCTGCTGCTGTTACAGACATTCATTTATTTCTGCTTGGGCTTATGGGGGATGCTGCTGCTGTGACATTTTTATTTGTGTCTTTTGGTGCATAAGAGTGAGCTTCCCTGTTGGGTATATACCTGGGAGTGAAACTTCTGGGAGAGAGGATATGTGTGTATATCCTGCCAGACAATTTTCTGAAGTGATTGTACCAGTTCACACCCACTAATGTGCGTACATGCCTGCTAAGTCGCTTCAGTCATGTACGACTCTTTGTGATCCTATGGACTGTAGCCCTCCAGGCTCCTCTGTTTATGGGATTCTCCAGGCAAAGATACTGGAGTGGGTTGCCATGCATGCATATTCTAAAGTCTTCATGTTGGTGCTAATGCTTGTCCTGTCTTTTTTCATTTTGTCATCCTTTTGGGTGGGAATTTAATTGTTGTGGTTTTCATTTGTTCTTCTTTGATGACTAACAAAGTTGAGCACTTTTTCATGTATGTTGGCCATTCACCCTCTTTTGTAAAGTTCCTATTTTTCTAATATTTATTGGTTTGGCTGTCATTTCCTTCTTGATTTATGAATTGCTAAAAAATATATTTTCAGTATCAGTTCTTTTCGCATTACATATATCTCCCTCACTTTGTGGCTTGCCTTTTTATTCTCTCTTAATAGTATCTTTTTATGACTATTATAGAAGTTTCTAGTTTTAATATAGTTCAATTTGTCATCTTTCTTCTTTATGATTAGTACTTTGTGGGTCTTGTTTAAGAAAAATGTGCCTGTTTCAAAAGCCTGAAGGTATCCTCCTAGGTTTTCTTCTGAAAACCCTGTTTTTTTTTCATATTTTGATCCACATCACTCCTGGAATTGATTTCTCTGAGTGAGTCTTTGTAACATAGGTATCAAGATGCATTTTGCTTTGTATTTGGATATTTATTAATATTTAACTAGCATCTTTTATTGGAAAGACTATCCTTTTGGTTAGCATCACTGACTCAGTGGAAATGAATTTGAGCAAACTCCAGGAGATAGTGAAGAAGAGAGGAGACTGGCGTGCTGCCATCGATGGGATCACAAACAGCCAGACACGACTTTACAGAACAACAACAACAATCCTTTCACCACTGTGCAGTGGGGTCTCTTGGGCTCACAGAGGTGACCACATATACACGTGCCAATGGCAGACACTTCACCCAGCAAGAGGTGGAGGCTGTGTCCCTGTTTCCCTCCCCTTGACTCCGAGCAGGCCTTGTGACCCATCCTGACCAGAGAATATGGTGGGCCCAGCTGTGCCAATTGTGGGTTCAGCCCCGAGACACCTGGCACATCTACCCTGATGCCAGGGGAGGCCAGCTGCTGTGTAAAGAGTCTGACTGCTGAGACCACCATGCTGAAAGAGCGCTCAGGCGAGCCACTCGGAGACCACCGCGGGGGAATGGATGCCCATGGCCAAGGGCAAGAGCTCAGGCCTGGACAGATGGCCGTAGTCAGTTCCAGCCAGTTCCATGGAGTCTGGGTCACTCCGGCTGAGCCCCAGTCATTGTGGGGCTCTGGCTGAGATTCCTGGCCAGTGACCGCTGGGGACATCTGCCGCACAGTGACGGACCTCTGAAATAGCTCTGTGTCCTGGTCTGTGGGCCTAGTTCCATCCTGTGTCAGCATCTTAGCTACTGCCATTCTGCATCAGGTCCTGGAATCTGGTTACACAGGTCCTCCAGCGTTCTTCTTCAAGACTGCCTTGGCCATTTCTGGTCTTCCACATTTTACAAAATATTTTAGAATTAGTTTGTCAATGTTAAGAAACCCACTGCTAGGGTTTTATTGACACTTCATTGAATTTCAATCCAGATTGGGAGCTATTTGTAATACTGAGTCTTCCATTCTCTGAACATGGAGTAGGTCTCTAGTCATTAGGTCTTATTTCATTTCAGTGATGGACAGTTTTCAGAGCAGATAGTTAGATTTATTCACAGGTATTTGAAGTTTTTGATGCATGTGTGTGTGTGTTTTACATTTATTCATTACTTTTTGCTAGTATATAAAAATAAATTTTTGTACATTAGCCTTGTATTTAGTGACCTTGAAAAGTTTACTTATGATTCTAATAGACTATAGATTCTTTTGAATCCTCTGCATATAAAATCATGTTATTTGTAAATAATAATATTGTATTTCTTGTATTCTATTTGTATGCTTTTTGTTACCCCTTCTTGCCTTACTGCACTGGCAAGAACCTCTAGCACAATGTTAATAGGAATGGTGATGGTGAGCGGTGACTATCTTTACCTAGTCTCTGATTTCTGACGGAAAGCTCTCATACTTTTTCATAAGTATTTTGTAGGTATTCTTTATCAGATTAAGGACATTCTCTTTTTTTTCTAATTATAAGAGGTTTTATTTTTAATCATGAAAGGATATTGAATTGGACATTTTGCCATGTTCAAACAGCTTTTGATTAGGGTAAGGTTATACAAGAGAGATATAAGCCAGTAATTATAATTAAAGGTGGGTGTTAGGGACCAACAGGAAAGTTGAGGATCAGGAAAGCCCAACAGGCTGGGACTAACAGGATGTCCCATGATTTCAACAGTTGTGTTTCATTTATTCATCCATTCAAAAAGTGTCTACTGGCTGCTAGTTACTAGGATGGGTTTCCCTGGTGGCTCAATGGTAAAGAATCCACCTGCCAACGCAGGAGACACAGGAGACATGGGTTCGACCCCTGGGTTGGGAAGATCCCCTGGAGGAGGGCATGGTAACCCACTCCAGTGTTCTTGCCTGGAGAATCCCATGGACAGAGGAGCCTGGTGGACTACAGTCTATGGGGTCACAAAAGAGTCAGACATGACTTAGCAACTAAACAACAACAAAACAAGTTACTGGGATACATTAGTACGTGGTGAGGAATTGACACTTGCCAGAAAAGAGGTCACTGGATTCCCTGGTGGCTCAGTCAGGTCGTTGCCCTTGGTGCCTGGGATGTAGTCTCAGAGCCCTTAGTCCTGCCTGCTAGGAGCGCCTGTTTGCCTGGGACCTTGGTCACACTGAACAGTCTGACAATGTCCTTTAGAATGGGGGTTTGGCCAAGTAGTGGTAGTAGACACCCATGGAGACTGGCTACTGAAACTAGCCATGAGGTCAATAAAGTAATCCACGAGGCTCAGTCAGTAAAGAATCCATCTGCCAGTGCAGGAGACCTGGGTTCGATCCCTGGGTCAGGAAGATCCCCTGGAGAAGGGAATGGCAACCCACTCCAGTCTTCTTGCCTGGAAAATTCTGTGGACAGAGGGGACCTTGCCAGGCTACAGTCCATGGGGTCATAGGAGCCGGACACGACTTACTGACTACAGCACCACCGTGTGATGGAGCCCCGTGAAAGCTCTGAAGGCTGCGCGTGGCTGGCTTCCCTGGTGCCCGTGTTCCATGAGGTCTGCTGCCCGCTGATGCTGTGAGGGTCACCCTGTCCTGGGCACACGGAGAGGACGGCGGATGCTCTGCGTTTGGGCCTCTCCCGGACTTTTCCTTGGTTGATTTTATCTGCAGCTTCTCCCCTAAACATGGTAACTGTGGGTGTAACAGCTTTTATGAGTTCTCTGAGTCCTTCTAGTGAGTTATTACATTTGCGGGTGATTTGGAGAACCTCAAAATTTATGACTGATGTCAGAAGTGAGGTGTCTTCTGTGGGTTGTTCTAACTGATCAGTTGGCTAACTCTTCACCAACAGTGACAGTATGAGAGTTTCTGCCCTCAGCAGCAGGCGGTCTGGTGGGGACGCTTATCGATCAGGGTCACACTCCCCAAACTGTGTCCAGATGAGGGCCAAGAAATAAGATTCGAAGGTCTGGTAAATTGCCACATCCCTCGTCTTCCACTTGGAGAATCACACCAATGGTTTCAAACCAAATCCTCTGAAAAATAGGTGTTAGAGAAGTTGGTTGATATTTGTAGCTAGCTTTCCCAAATGTGTCTTTCTCTAACTGTTCTTTCTTTATCTTTCTCAATCTGATACCTGGTAATTTATTGGGGAACAATGTGCTTTGGAAAATGCTGTCCCAGGAGATGATGACAGGTAGTGTGTGCTGGGAGCTTCCCAGGTGGCTCAGCGGTAAAGCATCTGCCTGCAAATGTGGGAGACGCAGTTCCATCCCTGGGTTGGGAAGACCCCTGGAGGAGGGTATGGCAAGCCACGCCCGTATTCTTGCCTGGAGAGTCCCATGGACAGAGGAGCCTGACGGGCTGCAGCCCATGGGGCCGCACAGAGTCGGACACGACTGAAGCGAGCAAGCAGCAGCTGGAGCAATGTGTATCGGAGCGCTTCCCATGTGTGCGTGCCTTGCAGACGTGACCTCATTCAATCTTTACTACAGCCCTGAAAGCAAGTTGCATCCCTGTTTGACAAATAAGGAAATCAAGCTGCAGCAAGAATAAGTATTTCCTACAGAACCACAGTTTGAAAGGTGGGGCTCAGGTCAGCCTGACCCTGGAGCCCTCTCCTGCACCCAGAAGGGCGGCCGGCTCTCCAGGTGTCCTCGGGGTGGGGAGGAGGGGGAGTTTGTAGGTAGAGGGTCCATGGCTTTATGCAGACATCCTAAATCTTCCTTCCCAAGAATCTTGTAGGATGGAACGCTGCAGCCATCAGGGTGTGAGGTGCCCTTCCGCAAACGGACATTTTAGGATTGGGGGCAGTACTTGTCCCACTGATAGGATGCTTCCTTTTCAGGGACACTTCTAAAGAGGAGCCATAACTTTTACTCCCTTCCTTCTCCCTGAAGGCTGACTGAAATGGTCAGCCTGTGCGTCGTCCAGGGCTGAGCAGTGTGGACCAGGCCCCGGGCGTGGGATGATGCGGAGGTCAGGGTTTGGGGTGGACAGTCCCCAAGGACTGTCCTTGTCAGCAAGGGCTCGGGGGAGCTTGGAGAGCAGGGCAGGGGCGTTTGCACGGGCGGATGCAGGGCGAGAAGCCTTGCGGGGGATGTTCCGTGTGTCTGCTTCACACACAGCTTTCAGTGATTCACTCCTTTGTCCCCAGTGGAGTCCACTCCAAGGGAGGAACCCTGACCCCTGCAGCACACGTGGCTGCCCTGGTACACACACCTTAAGCTCTTCTCTCATTTATCCTCTCAACCTCCTTCTGTAGAAAAAAACTGCTGTTGCTAATATTTTACAGGTAAAGACCCAGCCTTGGAGGGGACAAACGGCTTGCTCAAGGTCACCCAGACGGTGAGGGGACGTCCAGGGTTGGAAGCAGGCTGCCTCCGGTCTGCTGATGAAGGAGCCGGAGGCCCCGGGGCCCCAGGAGGGTCGCGTCATTTTCTGGAATCCCTGGAGTCAGGTTCTATTTTTCCTTTTTCCATCTGTTGGCTCCAGCAGCTTTGGCCATATGGTGACGTCAACTCCTGGGCAGGTTCATTTTCTTCTCAGGAAGGGGTGCTAAGATGCCGGGTGTTGCAAACCGCAGAGGCAAAGGGGAGGGAGACACCTGGGGGGATGCTGCGTGGACACAGAAGCTCAGAGGAGGGGCATGCTGGGGATCTAGGTGGACACGTGGTGTGCCAAAAAGAAGTGACATCCATGGACTTCCCTTGTGGTCCAGTGGTTAAGGCTCTGCCCGTCCACTGCATGGGCAAGGGTTCAATCCTGCATGCCACGGCATGACCAAAAAAGAAAAGAAAACCCTGTCAATTCAGAGACGTCTAGGATGGGGTGGTGAAGCAGGACTCTGACCGAACTCAGGACCCAGGCTCACGAATCTTTATCCAAAGCTCTTTTCACTAGACACTGGTGCGATCTGCAGGACCAGGACTCAGAGAACCCCAAGAACCTGTGTAGAGTGAGGACCCCTTGCCTGCAAAGGAGAAGCACACTTGTCAGCCACACTCTTAATTTAGTAGGAAACCGGGACCCTTCTAGCTGCCCAGCACTGGCAACCCCAGGGGTACCATCAGCCCAGGTACATTTTTCATACCTTTGAATCCACCTTCCAGGACTCTGGAGCTGGGAATCCAAAGGTCTGGGATGTCCTTACTTGGAAAATTGCCATTTTTAATGATTTGTTTGAAACTTATGAAATGGCCATTTTGTAGGTCAGCTTGGTCGCATATGAGAAACTTCACTTGGGTCCAGTGAATAATGAGAGCGTGAATGGTGGAAGGACGTCTGTGACGTGCGAAGGGGCTGGTGGAGCGTGGACCGGCAGGGGCTGAACGGGCAGCTGCTCTCCGCGGGCTCAGGGGCTGCTGGAGCGGGCGCGCCCAGGCACGGAGGTGGGGAGGGTGAAGGCGGGGGTCAGAGCCGCAGAGCTGGTGCTGGGGCTTTGGAGAGCAGGCCCCGGCCACGGAGTACCGGGGGCCTGGCCGAGCGTGGGGGAGGAGCCAGGACGGCAGAGGTGGGTCAGAACATGCGCGGTCCTTGCTCTCAGGGATGGGGCTCTGGCGGTTCTTAGATGGGCACGAGGCGGGTGCCGTTAGCACTCCCGTATTACTGAGGCCAGCAGCGTTTACGGATGTTTAAGGCACTTGTGTATGTGGACAAGTGCGTGTGTGTGCGCGTGCTAAGTCGCTTCAGTCGCTTCGGACTCTTTGCGATCCTATGGGCTGTAAGCCGCCAGGCTCCTCTGTCCATGGGATTCTCCAGGCAAGAACACTGGAGTGGGTTGCCATTTTCTTCTCCAGGGGATTTTCCTGACCCAGGGATCCAACATGCGTCTCTTACGTCTCCTGCATAGGCAGGAGGGTTCTTTACCACTAGCACCACCTGGGAAGCTCCAAGTAGACAAGTCCAGACGTTAAATCAGCCCCATTGGTCTCAAAAGTCGACGCTTTCCCCACCGTGTTCTACTGTGAGAAGGGCTTGAAGAGCTCATACCAGGATGTGTGTGGGTCTTCAGTCGTGTCTGACTCTTTCTGACCCTATGTGCTGCAGCCCGCCAGGCTCCTCTGTCCATGGGATTCTCCAGGCAAGAGTACTGAGATGGATTGCAATTTCCTTCTCCAGGGGATCTTCCCAACCCAGGGATCGAACCCGTATCTCTCATGTCTCCTGCACTGGTGGTTGGGTTCCTTACCGCTAGCGCCACCTGGGAAGCCCTCATACAAGCATAAGCTACTGTCATTTTAAAACTGCTGCCAGCAAGTCATTTCTACCTTTCCACATTCTGTTTCCTTCACATTCTGACTCTTTCAACAAGACTCGCCCCCTGAGGGCGCCCTGGCACTGATCCTTCCTTGACTCAAACTGTAAACATTGAGGCAAATAGAGAACTTTCTATTATTGTCTGCTTCAGCCTCTCTCTCGGGTTGCTGAAGGCACTGGCTTGTTCTCTCCTCCTCATTTCCCACCACAGTCAGGGCAGGACTGAGCTCCTTGCTAAGTGCAGCGTTAAACTAGGACATCACTGGCGCTGAGAACATGAGGCCAAGCTTGACCCAGAGGAATGAGCCAGATTCAGGTCAGAGTGGGGTCCACCCAGACCTCTGGGGTCCTGAGTAAATACAGGAGGGAGCTAGGAGCATCCCAGCACAGAGGAAGTGATGCTGGAGGTCTCCTTAGAAGAGTGGACACCTGCATGTGATGAGGCGCTGGTCCCCGCTGCGTGAATCGAGGAGAGCCTCTGTGTCTCTACTGGGTGGGGACGGGGTGGGGGAGGTTCGGACTTGGAAAGAGACATCACCACCATCACCGGCGGCCGCCTCCAGGCCGGCCAGCACATCCCCTCCTGAGTGTCTGGTATGTGCTGACCCTTTCAGGAGCCTTGGTTCTGAGGGACCTCAGCATTCCGTGGGTATCAGGATCTTTGGGGGGCAAGCGTGTGGGTCACATGATGTTTTTACTTCAAGCTGCAGGTCGGGGAGCAGACAGAATGAGTTTAGGGAAAATGAAGCGTGGGAAGGTGGCAGCCTAAACTTGACTCCGCCCCGGGAAAGGGGTCCTCGCAGGGAACCCTGAACCGACCCCCTGGGGAATCTCAGCTCTGCATCACCTGGCTTCTCAGCAGAGGCTGCCATTCCTCCCACAGTTTGGTTCTGCAGACTCGTATTTTACAGAATAATGGATCTGGATCTCAAATTCTTCCTTTCTGTAACATAAAACATCATGTTGTTATACTTTGAGGATAAATGTTATGTTTATTCAGCTGTTTGAAAAGATATGTATGTACATGTGTGTGCGTGGGTGCTAAGTTGCTTTGATCCTATCCGACTGTCTGCGACCCCATTGGACTGTAGCCCGCCAGGCTCCTCCATCCATGGGGGGGATCCTCCAGGCAAGAGTACTGGAGTGGGTTGCCGTGCCCTCCTCCAGAGGGTCTTCCCAACCCAGGGATCAGACCCGCGCCTCTTGCATCACACACACACACTCACACACACACACACACACATACACACACACACACACACAGACACACACACACTCTCAGAACAGCGCCACCTCTGGCGGGGGCAGGTAACTACTGAAAGGGACCAAGGCAGGTCTTGAGCAGTAATTTTTGTTTCTTGATCCAGGAGGTGGTTACGTAATGTGTGCACTTTGTGAAATTCATGGCGCTGTACATTTATGGCTTGTGCATTCTCTGCATATGGTTCTATTTCAACTAAAGTCGGTAAAGAAAAAGGAGAAAGGTGAATTTACTCAGATATTTGCTTACTCACATTTCTTCATTTTTCACAATAAACTACAAATTAGAAGAGAAAAAAGGAGGCAGTTGATGTGTGAATCCAAAAGAAAACAGAGAAGGGGGGAATGAGAAATCAGCGTTTTTACTGAAAGCAACAAAATCAAGACACAAAAGGGAAGTAGTGACTACATCCCCAGTCACTATTGTGATGAAATGAAGTTTTTGCAATTAGAGCTGGAAATGTCTCACTCTCATTATGTTTAGTATATAGGCCATGAAATCACCCTTCCAGGACACAGGATAAATTGGAATTATTTTTAGTTCTTATAAGGGCTCCAACTTCAAACAAAATGTCAAGTTTAATGATTCCTCCAACCGCTAAGCTAGAAATCAATTTTTAAAACTCATTTATGGTGCCACAGCTAGGTCACCAGTAGCACTCTGTATTTTCACAAGAAATTGCAGCTACCAGCTATGAGAGCTCTGATTTTCTTTACAAATTGTACTAGTATCTTTCCAGGAGAAAAATGATAACTGCATCTATTAGAAGGGGGGAAAAAACTCTCCTTAGGAATAAATTGAGAAATTACAGTGTAAGTAACTTCATGAATTAAAATTGATTCTCCTGGAGAAAAGAAAATTAAAACTGGATCCCTACCAGACCGTACACAAGAAGGTGGACTTAGGTAAAAGAAAAACCCCAATGTGGGAGATGAAACTGTAATGTTCATGGTAGACAATTCAGATGAATGTCCCTGTGACCTTAAAGTAGGGAAGGACTTCTTAAATGAAACTTCTAAATAAAAAACTATGAGGCACGATAAAAGGAAATTACATATAAATTAAAAATAAAATACCAAAAAAAAAAGAAAAAAACTGTGAGGAATAGACAGCAGGGATGGAGGAAGACAGCGTAATGTCCAAAACTGACAAACAATTAAAAAGCATTCTTGCACCAACTAGGAAAAGATGAAATCAGAAAGATGGGTAAAGAGTTTTAGGCTAATTTACAGAAAGGAAATCCAAAGAGACATTAAGCAAAAAAAGAAACGTTCTTGCCACAGCTCATCAGATAAACAAATTAAAACATCGTGATATCATCTCATACCCATTTGATTGGCCCAAGCTGGAGACTTGGAGGTGCCAAGTGTTGACCAGCCCATGGCAATGTAGGGCCCCCTGCAGCCCTGGCGGACGTGGGCCTGGGGGTCACCTGGCATCGCTTGGTCAAGCGGGGTCTGCACACCGTGTGAGCCAGCCGTGGCACTCCTGAGTGTACCTTCTGGAAAGCGGGGTGCCTGGTCCCACTCCTCCCCCTGCAGTGGGATTGTGTACCCAAACGCTGTCACCTCGCCACTCCCCGCCAAAGCGGAGGCGTGCATACCCCTCTCCGTCCACCCTGGCTCGCCCGGGTGACGGCTTTGAGGGACAGGATGACAGCAGAGACCTCAAGTGTGCCTGAGTGTTCTGTCTTCACCTCTTGAGCTCCAACGATCCATCATCAGAAGAACCCACCCTGGGTGGACACTGGTCCAAGGGGAGGACAGAGACACGTGGGGCAGAACTGAGCCCAACGCCCAGCCCAGAGGGGTTGTGGGGCCAGTCCAACTGCAGGGCTGGAAGCAGGAAAAATTAAGTTATTGTCGTTGCAGCACGGTGTTTAAGGACACTGTAGCCCCGGGCAGGGGGTTCACTGCGCCATCGCTTGTGCTGACCGGGTGCCGTGGGTGGAGAGGTGTTTCCCAGAATATACATCTGCTGGGAATCTGCAAACGGGACCCTAATCGGAGAAAAGGTCTTGGCAGATGTAATTAGTTAAGGTTCTAGAGATGAGATCATTCTGGTGTGGAGGGCAGGGGGTGTCCTGACCGAGGAGAGACGAAGGCACACATGCACGGGAAAGACGGTCTTGTGACCGTGGAGGCGGAGCCCTGGGGCAGCGCGTCTCCAGGTCAGCGAGTGTCAAGCCCTGCCGGATCCACCAGAAACCAGGAAAGGGGCCTGGACAGACTCCCTGCTGCCTCTCCAGCCTCCAGAGGAGCCAGCCCTGCAGACACCGTGACCCTGAACTTCTGGATCCGGGAGTGAGGGAGAATAAGCGTTGTGCTTGAAGCCCCCCCAGTTCATGGTCCTTTGTTAGAGCAATGCAGGTGCACTGTCAGGGGGCTTCAGGGACCACTGACCCCGGGAAGGACCCCCAGACACCCGCCGGGTGCCACCGCCCTCAGCTGGCATGGACGCTGGATCCTCTCCTTCTCTAGATGCGCTCGACAAGGTTCTCTGTCGCCCCCTGGGGCCCAGCCGCATGGCAGGTGTGGTCCCAGGGTGACGTCAGGGATGGACGAAGGATGGGAGGGGGTCGGAGGGTCAGAGGGTCGCCGTTCCCCTGTCCAGTCCTGGGGGAGGGTGCCAGCCCTCAGACCCGAGGATGGGCCCATGTGGAGACGCGCACACGGCCAGGGGTTCAGAGGCCTCGGCCCCGGGGGACCCGTGCCAGCTGTCACCTGGGGGAGCCAGTAAGACACTGCTAAAGGGCTGTTGTTACACAAGCTGGGCCCCCGTCACACAGGCCAGCGGGGCCCTCGGAGCTGAAGAACGATGGTGTAGGTGAGCTAAAAATGCGTGTTCAAGTCCCGGCCTGTAGCAGATCCACTGAAACTGAGTCACAGGGAATTTCCCCATCTGTACATATCAGTGAATGAACGCTCTGCTAACCCGAGGCTCTCCTCCATAGGTGACGCTGGCTTTCTAGTAGGAATCGCTGGAGAACATACGAAAGGTCTTCTGTTCAGGCCCCTTCTAAGGGAAACCCTGGCTAAATTCTGAGAACAAAACTTATCAGCAGGGGCTGTTTAAATACCACCTGGTCACTGCAGGGCAGTAAACACAGCTTGCGTGGGCCTAAAGGAGACGCTCCACCTCTCAGACAAGTTAGGACAAGTTTTCTAGGGGGTTGTAGTCTGTTCAGGCTGCTATCAAGAAGTACCAGAGACTTGGTGGGCTATAAGCAACAAAAATTTCTTTCTCACTCTCCTGAAGGTTGGGACGCCCAAGATAAGGTGCTGGCAGATGCCGTGTCTGATGTGAGCTCACTTCCGAGATGGCTGTCTTTGGCTCCAGCTTCACAGGACAGAGAGAGTCCCTCAGACTGCAAGGAGATCAAACCACTCAACCCTAAAGAAGATCAACCCTGCATATTCACAGGGAGGACTGAGGCTGAAGCTGAAGCTCCAGTACTTTGGCCACCTGATGCGAAGAGCCGCCTCATTGGAAAAGACCCTGATGCTGGGAAAGATTGAGGGCAGGAGGAGAAGGGGACGGCAGAGGATGAGATGGCTGGATGGCATCACTGACTCTATGGACAAACTCTGGGAGATGGTGAAGGACAGGGAAGCCCGGCGTGCTGCAGTCCATGGGGCCGCAGAGTTGGACACTTTGAGCGGTTGAACAACAGCAGCAAGAGTAATACAGGACGGAAGGGGCCCGGGAGCTCTCTGGGGGCTCTTCTACATGGACACTCTTCCGCTCAGGGGCTCCACCCCCATGACCCGTCACCTTCCAAAGGCCCCGCCTCCTAGTCCCGTCACACTGGCCGTAACGTTTCAGCACATGGATTCTGGGGAGGCACAGACATCCCCTTGGCAGGGCGGATATTTCTGTTTTTCTTTTCCTTCCCTTTTTTTTATGGGGGGGAGGGGAGAACCATGTTTTCTTTATTTCCTCTGTCTCCTTTAACCATTTAGTGAGTTATAGATTCTATTTCTTTTCTTTTATTATCTTAATTTTTTAACATGCATGTAATTTCTGCTTCACGTGCTGCTGTGAGAACCCAGCTCCTCCTAGGCTGGGCCCTCCCTTATCTTAATTGTTGTGTTTTGTATTTCCTCTTCCAAGGAAATGGCTGTGTCTTTTCAGCACTCAAACAGAGGTGGAGGCATACTGCTTATGTTCATTAAAGCTATTGCAGGTCGTGGGCTGACTGAGGCTGGTCCAGTCGCAACTGCTGCTAGTATCTTGACAGCTAACAATGGCAGGTAGGCTGGTTGAATGTTGCCATGTTACATAGGTACAATTACTTTTTTTTCCAACCCAGACATGGATTCTTTCATTATCTTTGTGTCTAGATGTCTCATTTGGGAAAACAAGTTTACTGAACTTTTTTTCCCTTCCAGAAATACAGGTCCTATGAAGGAATTGCCAAATGGCTCTGTAACTATTCAAGTCTGTGCCAGGGGCCTATTCACATCTCTGAAGACCGTTTCATTTGGAAAAATGCTTCTTTCCTTCAGGAAAATGTTTCTTTATTAAAAAAAAAAACAAAACTGCGTTTATAGCACATTGTCCCTGAAATTTATCCTTTGCTCTTGGGAGACATGTGATTTATTCAATCAGTGATCCCCCAGGAGCCAGGCAGGAGTGGGTACCTGGTGGGAAGGTGTGTCAGTAAGTCTTCCCTTCCCTCTTAGGGAGAGGAACCCCAGGATGGGTCAGTCTGGAAGTCGGGACCAAGAAGCAAGTCGGGGGTCATGGATGTGCGGTCCTGATGCAAGACTAGCCTCCCTGGTGAAGGCAGAGGGCCTGACTGTCCAGCGTCTGCCAAGGAGGCTGATGTGAAAACGAGATGAGGTCTGACCTGTGCCCCAACATGCTCAAAGCTCCGCCCACCCCAGCACGGTGTCAGGCGGGGCTGAGGGGGGCAGGGGCCCCCAGGAAAAGCCTGGGCTCATGGCATCTAGTGACAGTCACCCCTCTTTTCAGCAGCTGCATCTTCTGTCCAAGATTTAGGAAGGAAACTGGCCATCACAGTTTTCTGCAGCACAGAGATGTCCCCTTGGACATCACAGAGTGACTCATCCTGGTGATGTTCTAGACGCTGCGGCCTCGTCACTATTTTAGGCTTTCCTGGAGGCTGATGATAACCAAGCCACCCCAAAAGAACACATTCATTCTTGTTTCAGTCATACTTCTAACAAACATGAATTAGAGAATTGCTGTGAAGCTCCAATACTTTGGCTACCTGATGCAAAGAGCCAACTCATTGGAAAAAATCCTGATGTTGGAAAAGAATGAAGGCAGGAGGAGAAGGGGACAACAGAGGATGAGATGGTTGGATGGCATCACTGACTCAATGGACATGAGTTTGAGCAAGCACTGGGAGTTGGTGATGGACAGGGAAGCCTGGCGTGCTGTGGTCTGTGGGGCTGCAAAGAGTTGGGTCGCAAACAGATGACTTAGTGACTGAACAACAATTAATTCAAAATTCTCAAAGAAATTTTGTTAGCATGAGTCAAAAAAAAGTTTCCCACTGTCAAGAGAGAACAAGCAGGAAGGCCAAAGACCTGGTCCAGGTGGTACTTAAGGACCAGAGATTCACAGTCACAGATTCACATCCCAGAAAGGGATGCCTGGAGAGATGCTCCAGAGGGGCTGACCAGGTAACATCCTGCAGGATCTAAAGATGCTCTGTGGTTGCCTTCTGTCCAGAGCTACGAAATCTCGACTAACCAGTGCATGCCGGTTAACCTAACCCCACAGGCCTATTAAGTCTCAGCACTTCCAGGACTTGTAGATTTTTAATCAGATAGACGAGAATGACAGTCATGCACTCCAGGGGGTGGGATGAGCATTCATGGATGAACAGCAAGGTACCGGATTGTTCTAGCAGGTTTATTAGAAAGAGCTCTGTGTGGTACCGAACATTAAGCAATTAAACAACATAAGGAACTATTTTCCTGCAGGTCTGGGGTGGTTTCCTCCTTCTCCCTCCTTTGCACCAGGCACTGAGGAGCGGCCTGGGCTTGGAAGGTAAAGAAGGGCCTGTCTCTGCTTCGGGGGATGGGGTGGGGGATGGGGCGGGGCTTGGGGAGGGGCTCAGAGGCTGGAAACGCTCATTAGGAGGGGCACACAGTGAGGGCTGAAGTCCAGGCCGGAGGGACAGGGAGGCTCATGAAAACAGAAGCAGGTGCAAAGGCACGCACACACACACGGGAAACTGGAGCGGTAGGGAGGTGTGCCACCGCAGGGCTCTGCGTGACCTGAGCTCAGGGTTCAGGATGGTGGCCGACAACCCACGTTCTGGAGCGGGGCAGCCAGGGTCTGACCTGGACCTGCCGCCTGCTGCGTGTGACCCTGAGCTAGACGCTCACTCCCCTTGTGCCAGGTGAGTCTCTGCTCACCAGCCTCTGCCTGCCGGGAGGGAGTCCCCACCCACCCTAAGCACAAATGCTTGATGCCACTAGATCTTCAGTTCTCAGAATTCCCAAGTTCTGACTCCAACTGCCCTCGACAACTTTCTGATGATAATTTGGGCCTGGCTTTAGGGCGGGCTGGTTTTTATAGAGACTTGTCTCTCACTTTAACGTAATACAACCACTGGCATTTGATTTTATACATCAGTCTCTGATGTTTGGCTAATGTGAGTTGTGTCCTAGGGACACACCACTACCTGTATTTCTGGACATTCCAGACTCCAGGTCTGACCAGTTTCCTAAGGAGTCAAGGGCTTGCCAGGAGGCCCCCCACTGGTTCCACGCTGTCCTGACTTTGCAGCCCTGCAACCTAAAACAGGAGGCCACAGGACTTTCCTCACCTATGTCTAAGTCTCCAGCTACCCCTCCCCACCAGAGGCCCGGCTGAAGGTAAAGACCCCAGGGCAGTTCAGCTGCAGGGATGGGTCTGACCTCTCGGGAGCCAGGCTGCAAACTTGAGTGTTCCCCAGTGTGGGTCCCTGGCCGGGCTTGTTCAGATATGATTACTGCCCTGCCTCAGGGTTCTGACTCAGTAGTTCTGGGGTGGGTGGAGTCTGAATATTTGCATTTTGAATGAGTTTTGCTCTGATTCTTCTAGGATTCATTCAAGGCAGGTAATTAGAAGTGGTATGTAAGCCACTTACTGTCGCCTTCCCGTATACTCTAACTGTGGACACAAGCTGGGTTTGTAAAAGGCAGGACTAATAAAAGTCACAAATGCCCTGATTGGGAAAAGCATCTTAGAGACTTTTTTGCAAATCAGTTAATTTTTAGAAGATAGCCACACTCATCTACAGATTCTGTGATTTCCGCTGTAACAGTTCCAGCCTCCAGCCAACCCTACTCTCTTCTGTCTGGCCCCCACAACCCGAACTGGCGTGGGCCAATCTATCCTGTTACTGTTTGTCCTGAATTCAGTGGGTTTCTGGTACACCGACAGACTCCCTTGGTTCTTCTGAAGTCTGAAGTCAAGTGAGCAACCGAGGACCTCTGCACAGTCCTGAATGGCGGGGTTTTGCTCCCAGTTCCTGAGCTCATCACCATATTTATGCTCCAAAGTGTATCGCTACCCCACCCCCTAGATTGTCCAGCTGGTAAATATAGTGTGCAGTGTCAAACACATTGAATCCTTAAAGCTGTTTGTCTATTTCATCTTCATTTCAAAAATCAAAATACAGAGGAAAAAAATTAAAAACATGAGGCTAGCATATACTTGTACTCTCAGTGAAATTTAAATGTTAATAAAATAGCATAACCATTAAAAAAAGTCAATGTTGAACTTGACGTTCTGCTCCCTAATCTGAGGGACAAGAAACCCAAGCTTGAAAGGAGGTGGGGGTACTGATTTGGAGAAACAGGTGTGGGGGTGATGAAATAAAAATTCATATATTAGGACAAGACAAGGAAAACTTAAATGCAAAATTTTTCTCTGCCTACCTGGGCTTCCTTTCCCCACTCCCATCCCCCCAGGATGCACTGTGCATCTACCTTACACTTTAACCAGAAATACCTGCCCAACCATAAAGACCAATTTACCTTCTTCTGGCACCAGAAGGTAACATTCCATTCTCAGTCCTGTAAGGAGGCAAAATGACCCACCGCTCACCTTGAACATGCAGACAGCTTTGGTGAACTTTATGTGCAGAGTCAATACATCACTGCCCTGAAAGAGAACAGGCTGGTCAGGTGACCTGGGGAGACACTGGACCACACCTCATTGAGATTCTCAGCTTAAATGCTATTCATGACCTTATTAGTGTTACTGGCTATGTTACTTGCAGTCTGTCTGTTTGACATTTCTTGCATTACCAAATGTGTGACTGACCCTCAGATAGAATTAATAATGTTTAGGCAACTTAAGGACTTCCCTGGTAGCTCAGACAATAAAGAATCTGCCTGCAATGCAGGAGACCCAGGTTTGATCTCTGGGTTGGGAAGATCCCCTGGAGGAAGAAATGGCCACCCACTTCAATATCCTTGCCTGGAAAATCCCATGGACAGAGGAGCCTGGCAGGCTACAGTCCACGCGGTCACAATGAGTTGGACACAACAAAACGATTGATCAAATACATCATTCGAAAAGGTCAGTGACTGTCATCGTGCAACTCCAGGTATGGAAGAAACAAGAGGAGCCATGCCCTGGATCAGAACAGACTAGTGGGACAGCTTGTCTAGAAGCCTTTGATTCCTGTTAACAAAACTAGTCCAGTAACAGCACATCAACAAAATCCTCACCTGACCTGGGATCAAGCTTTCTTCAAACTTTGGGACAAATTGGTCACAAAATACCTCCTAAACCTTAGTTGAAATTAAGACCAAAAGGGTAGTGGGGTGTAAAATAAAGAATGTTGCCCATCATCCAGTTCTACAAGAATCAGGCCATTACCAGTGTGGTTGCTAACCTTCAAAACACCTGGAAGGAATTCAGGGTGAAGATCAGGACAAGGGACTTTGTGCTCCAAAAGAACTGATGAGATTGGTCCTCAGATGACTATAAATCCCTCAGATTCCTTAGGGAGAAGATTTTATGAACCCAGTGTCTTGCATCATCCCATACTTCAGTTCAGTTCAGTCGCTCAGTCGTGTCCAATTCTTTGCGACCCCATGAACCAAAGCACGCCAGGCCTCCCTGTCCATCACCAACTCCTGGAGTTTACTCAGACTCATGTCCATTGAGTCGGTGATGCCATCCAACCATCTTATCCTCTGTCGTCCCCTTCTCCTCCTGCCCTCAATCTTTCCCAGCATCAGGGTCTTTTCCAATGAGTCAGCTCTTTGCATCAGGTGACCAAAGTATTGGAGTTTCAGCTTCAACATCAGTCCTTCCAATGAACACCCAGGACTGACCTCCTTTAGGATGGACTTGTTTGATGTCTTTGCAGTCCAAGGGACTCTCAAGAGTCTTCTCCAACACCACAGTTCAAAAGAATCAATTCTTCAGCACTCAGATTTCTTTATAGTCCAACTCTCACATCCATACATGACCACTGGAAAAACCATAGCCTTGACTAGATGGACCTTTGTTGGCAAAGTAATGTCTCTGCTTTTTACTATGCTGTCTAGGTTGGTCATAACTTTCCTTCCAAGGAGTAAGCGTCTTTTAATTTCATGGCTGCAATCACCATCTGCAGTGATTTTGGAGCCCAAAAAAATAAAGTCAGCCACTGTTTCCACTGTTTCCCCATCTATTTGCCATGAGGTGATGGGACCAGATGCCATGATCTTAGTTTTCTGAATGTTGAGCTTTAAGCCAACTTTTTCACTCTCCTCTTTCACTTTCATCAAGAGGCTCTTTAGTTCCTCTTCACTTTCTGCCATCAGGGTGGTGTCATCTGCATATCTGAGGTTATTGATATTTCTCCCAGCAATCTTGATTCCAGCTTGTGCTTCCTCCAGCCCAGCGTTTCTCATGATGTACTCTGCATATAAGTTAAATAAGCAGAGTGAAAATATACACCCTTGACGTACTCCTTTTCCTATTTGGAACCAGTCTGTTGTTCCATGTCCAGTTCTCACTGTTTCTTCCTGACCTGCATACAGGTTTCTCAAGAGGCAGGTCAGCTGGTCTGGTATTCCCATCTCTTTCAGAATTTTCCACAGTTTATTGTGATCCACACAGTCAAAGGCTTTGGCATAGTCAATAAAGCAGAAATAGATGTTTTTCTGGAACTCTCTTGCTTTTTTGATGATCCAGAAGATGTTGGCAATTTGATCTCTGGTTCCTCTGCCTTTTCTAAAACCAGCTTGAACATCTGGAAGTTCACAGTTCACGTATTGCTGAAGCCTGTCTTGGAGAATTTTAAGCATCACTTTAATAGAGTGTGAGATGAGTACAATTGTGTGATAGTTTGAACATTATTTGGCAGTGCCTTTCTTAGCGATTGGAATGAAAACTGACCTTTTCCAGTCCTGTGGCCACTGCTGAATTTTCCAAATTTGTTGGCATATTGAGTGCAGCACTTTCACAGCAGCATCTTTCAGGATTTGAAATAGCTCGACTGGAACTCCATCACATCCACTAGCTTTGTTTGTAGTGATGCTTCCTAAGGCCCACTTGACTTCACATTCCAGGATGTCTGGCTCTAGGTGAGTGATCACACCATCGTGATTATCTGGGTTGTGAAGATCTTTTTTGTACAGTTCTTCTGTGTATTCTTGCCACCTCTTCTTAATATCTTCTGCTTCTGTTAGGTCCCTACCATTTCTGTCCTTTATTGAGCCCATCTTTGCATGAAATGGTCCCTTGGTATCTCTAATTTTCTTGAAGAGATCACTAGTCTTTCCCATCCTATTGTTTTCCTCTATTTCTTTGCATTGATCGGTGAGGAAGGCTTTCTTATCTCTCCTTGCTATTCTTTGGAACTCTGCATTCAAATGGGAATATCTTTCCTTTTCTCCTTTGCTTTTCGCTTCCCTTCTTTTCACAGCTGTTTGTAAGGCCTCCTCAGACAGCCATTTTGCCTTTTTGCATTTCTTTTCCACGGGGATGGTCCTGATCCCTGTCTCCTGTACAATGTCATAAACCTCCATCCATAGTTCATCAGGCACTCTATCAGACCTAGTCCCTTAAATCTATTTCTCACTTCCACTGTATAATCATAAGGGATTTGATTTAGGTCATACCTGAATGTTCTAGTAGTTTTCTCCACTTTCTTCAATTTCAGTTTGAATTTGGCAATAAGAAGTTCATGATCTGAGCCACAGTCAGCTCCCAGTCTTGTTTTTGCTGACTGTATAGAGCTTCTCCATCTTTGGCTGCAAAGAATATAATCAATCTGATTTTGGTGTCGACTAGAAAAGCACTAAAACCATTGACCAAAATATCTGTTCCCTATGAATAGCAGTGACTTTTTTTTTCTTTTTTTTTTTTAGCAGTGACTTTTTACCAAGTTGAGGGATTGTTCATACGTACCCCAAAATCCCCAGAATCACACATACACTGACCTCCCCACCTCTTCAGAATGGTTCTCAGACCTCTCTGAGAAAGTCTCTTGGGTTATGATCTTTCCGTAGGCTCAAATAGAAGTTTCCGTTTTTTGTTAGATTGACCATTGGTTATTTTTGTTTTTATCTATCTTTTGTGGATGGAGTTGGAGGAAAAGCTGAGCACACTCATGGAGAAGGGGAGCTTGGGAGCTAGACAACCGCCGATCCCTGGCTTTGCATGATCTCAAGCAAGTCTTAACCTCGGCCGCTATAAAGTGGGGCCATTGCCACTGTTATGGGCTGAACTGTGTTCTCCAAAATCCCATGTGGAAGCCGTAACCTCCAGTGTGACTGCGTCTGGAGATGAAGCCTTTGGGGTGACAATTCAGGTTAAAGGAGGTCACAGGGTGAGGGACAGTGCTAAGAAGTAACAAACACCAGAGCCTTCTCTGAACGCACGAGGCTTCCCAGGTGGCGCTAGTGGTAAAGAATCCTCCTGCCAATCAATGCAGGAGATGCAAGAGACAGGGGTTTGATCCCTGGATTGCAAAGACTCCCCTGGAGAAGGAAATGGCAGCCCACTCCTGTATTCTTGCCTGGAGAATCCTATGGACAGAGGAGCCTGGTGGGCTACAGTCCACGGGGTCACAACGAGTCGGACACGACTTAGCGACTAAAGGAAGGCAACCTTCTCTGAATGCACACAGAAGAAAGGCCATGGGCACAGGCCAGGAGGAAACACTCTGTGCCAGACAGAAGGAGAGGGTTCACCTGGACCCACCCTGACGGCATCTTGATCTGCCAGCCTCAGAGCTGGGCGTAGCCTGGTCCGAGGTCCTTTGTGCTGGCCGCCTGAGCTGACTGAGAAGCCACGAGCTCTGCAGTCCTGCCGTCCGGCTTGGACAGCTTCTCCGCCTTCGAGGAGCTCAGCTCATCACAGTCAGCACAGCAGGTGCTTAAGGACACGGATGGGACTGCACACGCGGCCCGCAGTCACCATGGTGATCTGGGAACCAGAAGTGATCCAGGAAGATCCCCTGGAGGAGGAAATGGCAACCCACTCCAGCATTCTTGCCTGGAAAGTCCCATGGACACACATCACTTCTTTCCCTCCAACTTCTCCATACAGCCCCCTCCCACTCGCAGAAGTGTGTGTAGAAATTCAAGCCACAAAATCACAGCCGGCTCTCAGGATGGTGTCCAATCCCAGGCGTGGCCACTGGGGGGCACCCCACACGCAGCTCGCTGCTCTGAGAGCCAGCCTGGACCGAGGCCAGCAAGGCGGAAGCCAATTCTGCCTTTTCATCAATTCAGCTTGAAAGATGGAAACGGCACGAGTTATTTTCTATTTAATGCACCTCTATTGTTCTGGTAGGACTGCATTTCTCTTTAATGGTTGAAAATTTAGTATCGGAATTGAGATGCACTGTAGTTGTAAAACACATACCAGTTTTGAAGACTTAACACCCAAACTATGTGAACTAGTATTGGTTCGTTTTTATATTGACTAAAGGATATTTGGTTACACTGGATTACATAGTGAAAGAAAGTGAAAGTGTTATTTGCTCAGTCACGTAGGACTCTTCACGACGCTATGAACAGGGGAGCACGCCGGTCTTCTCTGGCCATAGAATCCTCTAAGCAAGAAGACTGGACTGGGTTTTGCCATTTCCCCCTCCAGGGGATCTTCCCGATCCAGGGATCGAACCCAGATGTCCTGCATTGCAGGCAGATTCTTTACCCACTGAACCACCAGGGAAGACCTGGATTACATAAGATGTTGGTTATTTCCCCTGTTTCTTGTGATTCCTTCCGTATGGTTACCAGCTCATTCAAATTACATGTGCAGCCCACAGCGCATTTCTGTGGGAGCCAGACCTAGGGCTGCCCGGGACCCTGGGAGCGAGCTGTGGGTAGCAGCAAAGGCCTGATCCCCAGGTGGAGACTCCACTTGGGGTGATATGCCCTGTCTGGGAAGTCATATATTCCATAGGATGTTACAGAAAAACCCAAATGAACTTTTTGCCCAACCCTGTCTCTAAATATCTATAGATTACATATATACATATATATGTATATGTGTGTGTGTGTATATATATATACAGAGAGAGAGAGGCAGAGAGATTTATCTTAAGGAATTGGCTCAGATGATTGTGGAGTTGACAATTCTGAAATCTGGAGGCTGGAAATCCGGGAAAAGAGCTGATACTGCAGCTTGAGTCTGAAGGCTGTCTGGAGGCAGAACTTCCCCCTCTTAGGGAACCTCACCCTTTTCCTTTTAAGACCTTCAGCTGATTGGATGAGGCCCGTCCACATTATGGGAGGCAATCTGCTTTAGTCAAAACTCTATTGATTTAAACGTTAACCTCATCTAAAATGGGCTTCCCAGGTGGCCCAGTGGTAAAGAACCCACCTGCCAGTACAGAAGGGGTGGATTTGATCCCTGGGTCGGGAAGATCCCTAGAGAAGAAAATGGCAACCCACTCCAGGATTCTTGCCTGGAGAACCCCATGGAGACAGGAGCCTGGTGGGCTACAGTCCATGGGATCGCAAAGAGTCAGACACGACTCAGAGACTGAACATCAAGCACAACATCTAAAACACACTTTCCCAGCAACATCTGAACTGGTGTTTAACCAATTATCTGGCACTGTGGCTGAGCCAAGCTGACACATGGAATTCACCATCGTATCACCCTGACATCCAGGAGAGACCCAGAGCCAACACCGGTTGCCTCAGGCTGCAGGTGAGCACTTTCTGGTTGACGGTCTCTCTTTCTTCATATCTTTCTCTCTAGATAGACAGATAGACAGATAGGTAGATAGATATCATTTGCATCTCTACTGATTTAAAATACCCACAACTTAGCAAGTAATGTCACAGAGTCCGGATGACTGAGGATCTGGGCTCAGCGACAAGACAGGTGGGGAGGCGCGTCCTCTGAGAAAGCCGGCTGCAGGGTGCTCCCCTGCTATTAACTTAGTTGATCACACACGCCCCTGAGAGCAGACACCACAGTTAGACCTTAATTAACCTCTGGGCCATACACTTAGAGAGCGTCTCACTAACGCAAGTGAACCAGCAAGACGGGCCAGCAGGTCGGCACAGACAGCACCAGAGTCAGCCAGGCCGCTCGCGATGGGCTGGATCCTTGCAGCCCAGGAGGGGAAGGATAACCAGCTCAGGTAAGTGACGGCTATCAGCCCAGATGGAAGGCCCTGTCACTGGGTACTCTGTCCTGGGCCCTGACGTGGCCAGAATCTCATTGATAAGCTGGTAAGTTAATAAAATTGTCAAGTTTAACAAAGCTTGGAGAGAAGCCTCAACTAGGTGGAGACCCCAAAAGTGGAGATTTGCGGGGACAAATGCGAATTCTCTGTGTGGGTGCAGAACCCCTCTAGACTTGCCTCAACAAAGCTCCTGGGGTTGCTTTCCTGACCCCTCACCTATAAACCAGCCAGTTTAGCAGAAAGCCAAGCCGGGGCTGCAGACGCGGCTGTCTCACGCACCCGCGCTCTCTGACATGGCGTGGGTTTCACCCCACGTGTCACCTGCACCAGCCAGTCTGATCAAGCCTAAAACCAGTGGACAAGGCGGCAGAGTTGTTATTGAACACACTCTACAGGTGCGGCTCAGAGAGGCCACCTGACTGCCCAGTACTAGCAGAGCTGGGGTTGGAACCCAGGTGTTTATCCCCCAAATCCCGATTTCCTCTCGCTTTGGCTGGAGTCCCAGGAGGAACAGGACACGCCCGGCTGGGGATTAGACGGAGCTGCCCCCTGGCCAGGCTGGCGCCCGCGTGGATAATGTGCCCTGTGGAGTTTCATGCCAAGGGAAAGTGCTGTAGACATCCAGACAGAAGACAAGGGAAGGGAAGCCAGGCTTCCTCACTTCAGGGCACATCCCCGCTTTGCACACGGGCCATGGTCCCCGCCACCATCTGCTGGTCACGGGGCAGCTCCGGCCACCGCGGGACGAGATCCCACAAGGGAGAAAGACCGCCAGGCAAGGGGCTCAGGAGCCCTGGCGGAGGCTGGCTGTGCAGGTGGGTCAGGAGGCAGGCCCGCCTCTGCGGTTACCGTCGAGAGATTCACCCAGAGTTCAGCAAAGGCATACCCCGCCTCCACCCAAAAGGCTGCAGCCTCAGTCTCAATATGGGACAAGGTAGTTTTTCAGCCAAAACACGTGCAGTGAGGTCAAGCAAAGGCGCTTTGAGCCCATGAGCATCATAATTTATAATAAAGGTGTAGTAGCTGTGAATATTCTTACCCTAAATATTGTTAAGCTTTCAAAGAGCAGCCATTGCTGAAGACACAAGGAAAACAGGCGGGAACACGGGATCTGTAGAAGCGTTTGTTTCTCCTGGCTGTGTTCCCTTTGCCTGCTTCCTTTGAGTTCTCTGAATGCTTTCTGGTGTTTCATTTTAAGTGCGCCAACGTCTTCTTGCCTCTTTTTGCGTTATTCTATCAGCAGTGGCTCCGGGGATCACAGTAGGCTTACCTACCATCTCACACCTGCGTTCAGGTAATGTTTATAAGCCTCCCAACCATACCGCTTCCTTTCCCCTCCCCCGATACGTTTCCATGTCATGTGTATCCCGTCTCCAGAGTTAATAAACCCAGAAGATGTCATCATCTTGCCTTCAACAGTCACACACATTTTAAACAATTTAAGAGGAGGGAAAGAGCCTATCATGGTGTCCCAGGTTTTATTATTCACAAAACTGGGAAAGTTATAAACCACAATATAATTTTAATTAATTTCAAAAGGGAGAAATAATGCAGAAAATATTTTTAAGTATAGTGAAATAAAACTAGAGGTTGACAAAAATCACAAAATCAAAATAGGCCTTCACCCAGAAAAATTTTAAAATCCCTATTAATCAATGTTTGAGTCAGAGGGAAATGCAAAGTGAAATTGCAGAATTACTGGGAAACAACGATGAAAATACTAGATGGAATGTATGGACCACAAATAGAGCATATTCACCAACTTGAATATTTACATCGGTAAAAAGAAAATAAATCCGTCATCTCACTTAGAAAGTTGGAAGAAGAAGAATAAAATAAGCCGAAGCAAAGCAGAAAAAGACTCGGTAAAGATAACAGAAAAAAAAAATGAGTTATAGAATAACAGATGGATTTATGAATAAATGTAAAAAGCTGGTTAGTTCCTAATCAAAGAAAAAAGGAGAAAATGTAGGACCACAGAGGGAGAAGCTACACAGGTCGGATGACCCCAGGCCCTGAGCTAAGTGCTCGCCACGTGCTATTGCACCGGCTCTGACAACAGGCCCATCACAGTAGCTGTTAGCATCATCATTATTATATTTACCCCATTTACGGGTGAGACCCTGAGGCCCTACCAGGCCCTCTGACTCACTGGGTGGGGCCGGAACCCCGCCCCCGCTGGCAGCGGGATGCTGCTCTGATCCTGATGGTGCCGACCGGTTGGGCGTAGGAGCGCATGCGGACCATTCTAGCGTTGGCCCCGCCACTCTGTGAGGTCACCGCGGCAATTCCCTCTCTGGGACTGGACCCCTTTAACCTGAGAGTGCTCACAGCGTCAGGAGCAAGACAGCTACTAATAGTTCAAGGTCCCAAACACCTGCCTCTTTCTTAGGCAGGAAAGTGGTTTGCAAGAAGGAAGCTGAAAAGGAGGACATGATACCCAATGTTCCATTTTTCTCTTACTGGACTGAGCTAGAGAAGAGGAAACTGGGGATTAGGAAAAAAATGAATACAAGAATGCCCTTTGATCTTTGTTGCCAGTCACCCGATGAGACTGGCAGGACGTCAGCCTGACTGACAGCCCTTCCCTCCCCTCCGAGTCCCTTCGAAGCTGACGGTGATTCTAACTCAGAGCTCCCCTGGGCTCCAGGCCCACACCCCTTCCTGGGGAAGATGACAGGAAGACAACAGACAGGAGAGAGGCGGGCCTCCATCAGCCCACCCACTTTGCAGAAGAGGACTGGAGGCCCTTCGCCCCCACAAGGACACATATAGCGCTGGTGGCTGGGCAGTGGTTCTCTGCTCCATGGTTTTTCTTCAGATCACTATTTCCAGATTGTCCAGGCTGAACCCGGTAACTTTGTGTCAGATAGGGCTGCCCCGAACGGGCCAGTTACATGTTTATCTCCTTCCACGAGTGTGGGAAGCTGGTCATGCTCCCGCTGTGCCCGGAGCAGGGCAGTGGGCCGTGGACGCGAGCTGAAGTCACTTCTCTCCCCAAAGCCTGCCCCCACCCAAGTCCTTCCCCAGTGCGGGCCCGGGGAGCCCTTGAGATTTACCCCCCTGCCTCCCCCAAAAGCTGTTACAGGACCAGGAATGGCTTTGACCTCAGCCCGGCCCGTGGCTGGTCTCCAGGTAGGGCATTGTGGGGCGGGAGAGTTACAGGGGGCTGCCTGACCCTTACGCCTTGCTCCGGCCCCAGGAGGAGACTTCCTGACCCGGGGTGAACGTGCCCCCGGGGACATTCCATAACCCTGGGGACGTTTTTCGTTGTGACTCCTGGAGGGCAGTTTGCTCCAGACGGCAGAGGCCAGCTGTTGACATCCAGCCATGCGCAGGCGGGCCCAGGACAGACCCACCCGGCGCAGACTTGCAACAGTGCTGAGGCTGGGGCCATGCGTCCACCTGCCAGGCCCACACGCCCAGATTCCCCGGCTCCGGCGGGGCTCACACGGATGAACAAACTTGCAAGGGAAGAGCTGTGTCGGCTTTCCCATCCCCCGAGTATTGAAGAGGAAAAGCTAAAACTTTACAGCACCTCCTGCTCCCTTGGCCTCTGCAGCTCAGCTTGCTCCTTGCCAAGTCTGCATCACATTGGTCTCAGAAAGCGGGGACTCACAATACTAGGAGCCGGAGCTTATCTCACTCACCCTTGTCCTGCTCCTTGCAATCGCCCCGCCCCTGCAAACCCGCAAACCCGCTTCATCATGCCTGTCCGTGGGACAGAAACTGTGACCCCTTTGTGCGGGGCTCAGAGCTTGGCGCGTTAGCCCCTCTGGGCCCGCCGGCGCAATCAGCCTGAGTGCTCCAGCTCTCCCAGCGCGCTGCTTGGGTTCTCGAGTACTGGCGTCTGCAACAGCACGAGATGAGAACGCTGACCCCACAGGCCTGCTGTGAGGGCCGAGGTCGCGGAAACCCGCCCTGAGCCGAGCTCCTCCAGGGT
Source organism: Cervus canadensis (assembly GCF_019320065.1). Classification (NCBI taxonomy): domain Eukaryota; kingdom Metazoa; phylum Chordata; class Mammalia; order Artiodactyla; family Cervidae; genus Cervus; species Cervus canadensis. Next base: position 108,682,199 of record NC_057388.1, read on the forward strand.
GCCGCGCCCGGGGTCTCTCTGCAGCCTGGAGACACCTGCATCTCTGGGTCCGGTGGGGTGGTCCCCAAGAGCAGTGTCCGGATCCTCCCCCCGCCCTTCAGGGGTGATTGCATCTGGCAACAGATGACCGCCTCCGTCCGTGCTGCCCAGGGAGGCTTCCCGTCCTCCCGGCGGGCTGCTGGCTTCGGGGCCTCCATGGTCCTTATGCTTCCAGATTGGCATCCAGGCGTGTGAGCCTCAGCCTCAGCTCACCCCATCCCCAAAGACCCAAAAATGCCGCAGGAGGAAACAGCTCAAGCATTTAGGCGTAACCTCCCCTGCTCAGCCCTTTGGCTGCCCTGGGGGTCCCAGCAGGCCCGTGAACCACAGGCTGCAGACGTGAGCTGTGGTCCAGGAGGCTGACCAGCACCACTGTTGGTGATGCTGTTCTGTCACCCCTTCTAACTCAGAGTAGCCAGCCCATTGCGTTACTCCAAAGCAGAGACTCCAGACCACCTTTCAGGCCCTCAGACGGGAACTCGTGAGAAGGTCCCAATCTGCAAGCCAGGCGTGAGGGCCCTCACCAGAAACCAAAGCAGCCAGGACCCCGATCTTGAGCTCCAGACTGCAGGGCCCGAAGAAGATAAGTTTCTATTGTTCAAACGGCCCGTGCAGGCATGCTTAGTCGCTTCAGTCGTGTCTGACTCTTTGCGACCCCATGGACTGCAGCCCGCCAGGCTCCTCCTCTGTCCACGGGATTCTCCAGGCAAGAATACTGGAGTGGGTTGCCATGCCCTCCTCTGGGGGATCTTCCCGACCCAGGGATAGAACCTGGATCTCCTCCACTGCAGACGGATTCCTTATCCACTGAACCACGGGGAAGCCCTCAAACCACTGGTCTGGGGTATTTTGCTCCATGGCCTGAGCTAAGACAGCTTCCATCTCACCTGGAGCGGATCCACAGGCTGTTCCGTCCGCAGTCGCCTCCCCAGCTCCCATCACACCACCATCCTGTATTCCAGGATGGTCCTTGTGGTCCTCACGCCGGCCGGCTCATTCCTGCCCCCTGCTCCTGCCTCTGCCCGCAGCCTCTTCCCACAGCTGACCTCCCAACATCGACGCGCACAGCCCCTCCTCACCACTGACTGAAATCTTTCTCCTGCCGCTGTTGTTGCCCTCTGCTGGCTCTGTCACCTCCTGGAGTCACACTGTAGGTCCGCTTCGTCACCCACTCCCAGAGGAAAGCTCTGGGTGGACACTGCTGTCAGCCCTGGGCCCTGATGCCAGGGACGAAGTCGGAGCTCAAAACTGCACGTCAGGTAGGTTCCTTAAAAGCCAAGCGACACGGAATTGACACAGAGAATTCTCACTCTATGCCTGTGACATCCTTACTGTGCGGTCGGGACCCAGGGGCTTCCAGGTCTCCTCGGGACCCGTGAGGTCAAAGCCACTGTCGTGAGACAAAGGTGTTAAGTGTCCTCTCCACCCTCCTTTGCTCTTGAGTGCCCAGTGGAGCTTCCGGGCACCTCCACAGTGTGCAAAGTCCCGGCAGATGGAATGCAGGGCAGATAGGAGAACATGGACACGAGGGTGATTTGCAACGACATAAAACAATACCACTCGCCTCGCTGAGTTTGTTTTGGAATACAGTTCATTTTCCTACAAGTGTGTTATTTACATGAATGTGTCATGTGTCTGATTTGACTTTTAAATGGATGAATGTATTTTAGTTTCCCAGCTTTAGCTTCCATTATGATAAATAGCAGCAGTGTCATCCACATTCAACAATATATTTCTGGGGTCCTCAGTGGTGTTCAACAGTGAGCCGAGGTCCCCAAACTAAAAGTTTGAGAAGTGCTGCCACGGAATCTTCTGCAGCAATGAGCAGGATTGGGTAGATTGCTCTGCTTCATTAATCTGAAAGCTCTTATGTCAGCTTGTTACATAAAAGGACAAGTTACAGACCCCTAGTCAAAGCTATGTACTCATGTATGGATGTGAGAGTCGGACTGTGAAGAAAGCTGAGCACCAAATAATCGATGCTTTTGAACTGTGGTGTTGGAGAAGACTCTTGAGAGTCCCTTGGACTGCGAGGAGATCCAACCAGTCCATCCTGAAGGAGATAAGTCCTGGGTGTTCATTGGAAGGACTGATGCTGAAGCTGAAACTCCAATACTTTGGCCACCTCATGCGAAGAGTTGACTCATTAGAAAAGACCCTGATGCTGGGAGGGATTGAAGGCAGGAGGAGAAGGGGATGACAGAGGATGAGATGGCTGGATGGCATCACCGACTCGATGGGCATGAGTTTGAGTAGACTCCAGGAGTTGGTGATAGAGAGGCCTGGCATGCTGCAGTTCTTGGGGTCGCAAAGAGTCAGACACCACTGAGCGACTGAACTCAACTGAACGATAGACTCCTGTCTATGGCCTGACACCATTTATATAAAATCAGAGAAACCATAATCGTGATTTGTTTAGCTGTAATGATACATGCAGGTATCTTCACAGCAAAACGTCTGGTGGGAAAACTGGCCGTAGATCATGGTGGCCACGCTGGGGAGGAGAGCAGATGGAAGGCACGGAAGAAGGGCTTTTATTTTTTCTTACGTGTATTTTATGAATTTTTGTACAATGAGATTTGTTCATTTATTAACACGGGCTTTTTAAATTAGAGGATGGAGGGGAAGAAGAAGCCTGGAGAGACTGGGCTGGTCAGCAGAAGGAGCCTCATGGGGAGGCGGGGACCTGCCGTGGCTTCTCTTTCGAAGACAACAGTCCACACCAGTCCCGCCCAGAGCAGAGAAGCCGGGAGAGGGGAGACGCCCGGCGATGACACGCCACGCAGGTGCCCATGACAAGGCCAGGCTGGCGGGCGGGTCCTTGGTGCATTTCTGGCGGGAACCGTCATCTCCTCTTGGGCGAACCTCCCTGAGAACGTGCCGGGCGGTCTCTGCTCTGCTCTGGGGGTGCCGCCTCGGCCCCCAGCACCGTAGGATCAGTGGTCAGTGCTCCCTCCTGACTTAGGGCTCCCGCCGGCACTAGGGCCTGCTGCCTCCGGAAACCGACCGGCACCACGTCTTCGGGATTTCCGGGGCTGCGGGGATGGCCCGTATGCCTGCTGTGGACATGGGGAATTTGTGGGTGGGTTTAAGAACACGAATCCCAACTGCACTTTCAGGCTGGGTTGTCCCCAGAGGTGAAGATTGATGTGGTATTTAAGTGCCGTCGATACTTACTTCTTAGGTCAATAAACTTGATGTTTATCTCAATTGACGATGATATCTACGGAGAGTTTGTTCTGCTTCCTGACCTTTCATCAAGCAGCCAGTGGGGAGAGGGGGGCGGCTTGGACGGAAGGATCCAGACCTCTGCCTTCACTTCTCCGGGCCCCGTCCCCCGGTGGCTGGGGGGCCCTTCCCCTGGCACAGAGGCACCTCACTGCAGTTAGTAGGCCTGTGAGTGGCAAAGCCTGGGAACAGAAGCCCGGTTCTCCATTTGGATAGACTATAGAGATGTCAGCACTGATTTCAGCTGGGACTTCTTGGAAGCAAATTTCTGGGGAAAGTTACCAAAACAAGCAGATGGCCTGGAAACTGGGACCATGGATGGAAGGATTCTGGTTGCCACGGGCGGTACCCGATGGAGAGCGAGGGCCTGCCTCTCGGCTGGAAGGAGCCAGTGGTCAGGGAGGTCCTGCTCGCCGGGTCGGGAAGGGGGCAGGCGGACGGGCTGGCCCAGGCCCCACCACTCACTGAGACCGGGCCGCCTCCACCGAGGGAGGTGTTTGATTTCACACTTGAGCTTGGCTGGACGGCGGACGCCCGGACGCTTGGACGGCATGCTGGGTGTGTCGGTGAGGGTGTTCCCGGGTGAACACTTGAATCTGTAGCCTGACTACAGTAGACAGTCCTCCCCACGTGGGGGGGCCTCGTCCAACCTGCTGGAGGCTGGGACAGAGCAAAAGCGGGGTGAGGGAGACCCCCCTCCCTGCATCTATTTGCAGCGGGGACCTGGGTTCCCCTCTGCACCCAGCCTGCGTCTCCCACCCACGTGTCCCTGGCAGACGGCCGATCAGAGGACCCCACAGCCTCCGCACTCAAGGGAACCAGTTCCTTACCATGAAGGCATAAACCTGCACGGTGATCTCTGTTACTGGTCCTCTTGGCAGACTCTGGCTCCCCTCTGTACTTACTGCTCTGAAGCTTGCAGCTTCCATGGCCTCCTGACCCCGCTTGGCGAGGATGCGACAATGACCACCTGGCCAGTGAAGGGGCCGGTCAGCGTGACCCTGGGGGCCCCAGGACGCTGGCCGCCTCCGGGAAGCCCGCATGGACAGCAGGCTTGACATAGCGGGTCTTAGCCTCAGCATGGACTGAGCCCCCAGGCCTGGAAGCGGCAAGGAAGGCCAGACATGCCTGGGGTCCTGCTCACACAGGTCAGTGGGGTCTCAGCACGCTGCTGCCGCTGCCGGGGGCACTAAGGGACTTGCCTAAGGGGCCAGGTGCCCAGGGAGGGGCAGGTGTGGAGTCAGTCACCCGGACTGAATCGCTGTTCCCTCTGGACAGCTGGGAGCCTGGTGTGGGGCCAGGTCCAGGGAGGGGGAGCTCTGGGGACCCGGGGCTCAGGGAGGGGTTGCTCGGGGGTCCTGGGGGCCCCCTGGAGCAGCTGCGCCGTGGCCCTGTGTGAGCCCGCAGCCCCCACCTCTGCCCCACCGTCCTCTGCGAAGCTGCCCGTGGAGCTTCCCTAGGTCGGGTGGAGGCGCCCCAGGTGGCACAGCGCTCCGCCAGCACACACAGCTGCCTCGCCTTGCCCTCCTGGGCCTCTAGCCCTCCCCTGCCAGGGCCCCATTGGGTTCCCCGGTGGAACCTCCCAGAACAGCCCCACGGCCCCAATCAGAGCCTGCCGGCAACGGAGCTGTTTTGACTGAAGGTCAGGGAGCCGCCCCTGCCGCTGCCTCACCGCCTCAGGCTCTGCGGAGCACCTTGGAACCTCAACCCAGGCCCAGACAGCCTCCAGGGGGGCCGCAGCCCTTCCGGGCCCCAGCGGATGTCCGAAGCTCTCAAGATCTGCACCTCCTCCTCCAAAGTAACACGTCAGGGCAGATGGACTGCAGAAGCAGGCAGGAAAGAACCCAGCGTCTTCTATTAAGCCAGATGGGAAAGAGGTTTGCAAAACTGCAACTATTGCTGTTTGTCATAAAATATTTATGTTAAAATATAAAGGGTTTATGATTATTATTTTTAAATAAATGAAGAAGTGTTTTAAAATGTTCTCAGTTTAATTTTGTAATATGGTGAAACTCTGATTGGTAGTTTCTAGTATGATAGATATCACGGGATACCACTCACATACACGGATGCCCTCTGGGGCCCTCGGGCACTTCTGAGTGTGAAGAGGTCCCGAGACCAAGCGCTTGAGGACAGAGCCGAGGACCCTGATCCGCACCCCACCCCCACCCCCAGCAAGCCAGCGTCCTGTGCGCTTGTCACCTGAGCCTCTCAGGTGAGGTGAGGACAGTAAACACACCCCGCTTCCCATTCTCCAGGCGCTCTTCTAAGTCCTTTGCAAATATTAACTGACTTTTTATAATGCTAAGCAGCGAGCATTGTCATTAACCCTGCTTACAGAGGAGTTCAGGACACTTGCTGCCGGACACGCAGCTGGCCAGGGCCAGGGTCAGGGTCCAGTCCAGGCAGGCAGGCTGCGGAGTTCAGCTCAGCCTACGGGCCGTGCTGCTCACACAAAAAAAGGCCCAGAGGGACTGCGGCGACCTCCCGGGCCCACATCTGCTCTGAACCCCACGTGCCGTTTAAGAACAGTCTGCCACGTCCTGGCCCCGTGGTTTCCAGTCACAGAAGTTACTGTCTCCCATGGCTTATAGATGCCTGGCTTGTGTGTGTGTGTGTGCATGTGTGTGAGAGTGTGGGGGGGGTTGTGTGTATGTGAGTGTGTGTGTGTGAGAGTGTGGGGGGGTTGTGTGTGTGTATGTGAGTGTGTGTACATGTGTATGCATGCGTGTATGAGTGTGTGTGAGTATGTATGTGTGTGTGAGTATACATGTGTGTGTGCATGTGTGTGAGAGTGTGGGGGGGTTGTGTGTGTGTGTGAGTGTGTGTACATGTGTGTGTGAGTGTGTGTGTGAGTGTGAGTTTGCTAGGGCTGCTGTAACACACCATGACTCAGTGGCTTACTCACAGAAATGTGTTTTCTCACATTTCTAGAGGTGAGAAGTCCAAGAACAAGGCATGGGCAGAGCTGATTCCTCCCAAGGCGTCTCTCATTGCTGCATAGATGCCGTCTCCTCCCGTGTCCTCCCGTGGCCGTCCCTCTGTTTGACAGTGTCCTGATCCCTCTTCTTATCAGGACACTGGTGAGAACAGATCAGGGCCCACCCATGAATCCTCATTTGCCTTAATCACCTCTTGAAGCCACATCCCGAGGCACTTGATACTTGACTGTGAAATTCTCACCTTATTCAAAACCTCAGATGCTTGTCCTCTTGGGCTGAGCCCTTCTTTGCCTCCTGGGGAAACAGAGGAGCAGCCGGTCTCCTGACACTTGCCTCTTTCTTGATCCAGCATCTTTCCCTCTGCAGGGTCATCTGTGTAAGTGACCAGCAGACTTTCTGGGTTAGCTGGTTAGAGCCACAGGCAGGGGCCACTACTCAGATGAGGAGGCGGGGATGAACCCCCCAGGTAAGCAGAAGCACTGACCGGGGCTCAGAACCAGAAGCCCGTGATTCAGAAGTTTTGCTTTAAGAGAAAACTCTGAGAAAACCCTGGGAGAGGGGAGGTGGGAGGGAGAGAGACAAGACAGAGATGGGAGAGGCAGGGGGCGGGGACAGCGGGCCTTTCCACTTTGGGAAGGGAGCACATAGGGAAACAGCTTTTCCAGGAAGCACCTCCCGGCTTTTGCTCTGCTTCTCCATAAGTTCAGTTCAGTTCAGTTCAGTTGCTCAGTTGTGTCCGACTCTGCGACCCCACGGACCGCAGCACGCCAGGTCTCCCTGTCCATCACCAACTCCCGGAGCTTACTCAAACTCATGTCCATCAAGTCAGCGATACCATCCAATCATCTCATCCTCTGTTGTCCCCTTCTCCTCCTCTGTCGTCCCCTTCTCCTCCTGCCTTCAATCTTTCCCAGCATCAGAGTCTTTTCCATTGAGTCAGTTCTTCGCATCAGGTAGACAAAGGATTGGAGTTTCAGCATCAGTCCTTCTAATGAATATTCAGGACTGATTTCCTTTAGGATGGGCTGGTTGGATCTCCTTGCAGTCCAAGGGACTCTCAAGAGTCTTCTCCAACACCACAGTTCAAAAGCACCAATTCTTTGGCACTCAACTTTCTTTATGGTCCAAGTCTCATATCCATACATGACTACTGGAAAAACCATAGCTTTGACTAGATGGACCTTTGTTGGCAAAGTAATGTCTCTGCTTGCTTTTTAATATGGTCTCTAGTTTGGTCATAACTTTTCTTCCAAGGAGCATGCCTCTTTTAATTTCATGGCTGCAGTCACCATCTGCAGTGATATTGGAGCCCAAGAAAACAGACTAGAAATCTTTTCCAGGAAGCACCTCCCCACTTTCACTCTGCTTCTCCATAAGTAAATACTTCAAAACCCAAGATCAAGATGTTAGTACAGCTCTAGCGGTCATGGCTGGCTTACTTAATCAGAGCCATGATTTCAGGCAGCTGGCCACCAGGAGAACATGAGATCTCAGGCCGGCTGCCCCTCAACCCCACGTGAGGGGGACTCACTCACTCCCGACCCTGGAGGCTATTTTTATCTACTTGATGTGGTGTGATTAGTAAAGGCAATTAAGCAGTCAGATCAAAGCTGAGGGCCGCAGCCTTTTAGATTCTCTGTAACAACCCTGGAAAGGTTTGCAGAGATGAGCCCGGGGGAATCGAGCGTGCCATGAATAAACATCACCTGAGAGGATTAGGATGCCCTCATCCCACCCCTGGAAGAATGCTCAGGAAGGCAAAAGCAGAAGTGCCTCGGGGAGGGGAGGGCCAGCCAGGAGGGAAGGTGGACGTCCCGCCTTGTTTGCCCGTGCCTTGCCCAAGTAGCATGGGGCACAAGCTACCAGGGGAGGAGTGAACCCTTGAGAGCCAGGGGCACACCTGGTCTGCTGTCGGAGTCCAGTGAGAGGTGCTACTTCCTGCTTTTCTGCAGCATAAACTGAAGGCAGCTGCAGAGGGGCCTCTGAGACCCACCCTGTATTTAGTTGGGGTTTTATATACATAAGGGGCTTCCCAGGTGGCGGTAAAGAATCTGCCTGCTAATGCCAGAGACGCAAGAGATGCAGGTTCGATCCCTGAGTCAGGAAAATCCCCTGGAGCGGGAAATGGCAACCCAGCCCAGTATTCTTGCCTGGAAAATTCCATGGACAGGGGAGCCTGGCGGGCCACAAAGACCCTCCGGTCCTGTCCTGCACAGGGGAGTGTGAGCGCGAGCGCTGGGCGAGCGAACAGCGTTGGAGAATCTCCACCCCTTTTAATACCCCTTTTAATACGGGAGCCACTGAGGCCCTGCGAGCGGCCAGGCCCGCGGAGGGAGAGGAAGGAGCAGCACACAGAGGCGGGGAGAGCTCTGACCGTCGCCAAGGGCCGCAGAGGGTGACCTCAGCCATCTGCTGAGTGGGTGCCAGGAGCCACACCAGCCAGGCCACTGAGCAGCCCGGGGCAGACACCTGGGCGGGCCACGCACCTCCTGGAGACCTTCCTGGGAGTGGTGGGGGGAAGGTCAGGGCAGGTTCAGGCTGTGAAGACCCCACGGGGAAGCCCCCAGGGGGCAGGGGGTCACTGACCAGAGGAAGCAGGCATGCAGAGCACCCAAGGAGTCAGAGAAGCAGAGGGGAGCAGAGACAGAGAGACAGAGAGAGAGGCAGAGACAAGGGGTGCCCGAGGCAGGGAGAGGAGGAGGGGAGGGGTGGGTGCTGGGGGGAGGCGGGGTGCGGGGGCTGCTCTGGCTTCTGTGGTTCCTAGGCCCCCGGGCACGGTGGTGCCTACCGCCCCGGTCCCTGAGGCCCTTTCCCTGGCACGGAGTCACCCAAGCTCTCGGGAAGGGAGTGGCTTCATTTTAGCCAAAGGTCCTGGTTCAAGGTGGAAGGTCAAACTGCAGAAACTGTCCGCCTTGAGATGAAGGGAGCCCTTTCTGGGTACAGGCAGGTGGACGCAGGACGGGGTCACTCTGTGCAAGGGGGTAGGGGGCACAGGGGATGAGGCCCCGGGAAGGGGGGGCACTCGAGTGGGAGCCAGCCTGTCTCTCTCACCTCGGCCCCAGTAGCCTCTGGCCCAGCGCCAGGCGTGCCTCGACCGAGACAGCAGGGACACCGCTGGGGAGGGGGTCTAGGGGCCGGTTTTAAGGTGCACACATCCTAAGATGTGTGTACAGCGTGGCGACCGCAGTTCGGACATGGAGCTGCATATTCAAAAGCTGCTAAGAGAGTAGGACAACCTAGACAGCATATTAAAAGGCAGAGACATTACTTTGCCAACAAAGGTCCATCTAGTCAAGGCTATGGTTTTTCCAGTAGTCATGTATGAATGTGAGAGTTGGACTATAAAGAAAGCTGAGCACCAAAGAATTGATGCTTTTGAACTGTAGTGTTGGAGAAGACTTTTGAGAGTCCCTTGGACTTCAAGGAGATCCAACCAGTCCATCCTAAAGGAAATCAGTCCTGAATATTCATTGGAAGGACTGATGCTGAAGCTGAAACTCCAATACTTTGGCCACCTGATGCACAGAGCTGACTCATTTGAAAAGACCCTGATGCTGGGAAAGACTGAAGGCGGGAGGAGAAGGGGATTACAGAGGATGAGATGGTTGGATGGCATCACCGGCTCGATGGCCATGAGTTTGAGTAAGCTCTGGGAGTTGGTGATGGACAGGGAGGCCTGGCGTGCTGCAGTCCATGGGGTTGCAAAGAGTCAGACACGACTGAGCGACTGAACTGAACTGAAAAGAGTAGGTCTTAAAGGCCTCATCACAAGGAAAACAGAGTCTGTATCTGTGTGAGGAGACAGTGTCAACTAGACTTATGCTGGTGATCATTTCACAATACAGACAAATCTCAACTCAGCTCACCCTGTAGACCGGAGATGGACTCGACATCATATGTCAACTTGACCTCATATGTCAACCTTGAACTGAAATTTTTAATTTTAAAGAAGAAGAAGAGGAATAGTGAGCATCACACACTCAAACACTGATCTCCTGAGGAAGTGAAGCAGGGCTGAACCTCAAGGCGCCAACTGGCCGTGAGCTCTGATCCTGGCCAGACAAAAAAGCAGAGAAAAGCCTAAAATACTGGCCGTCTGGTCCCCCCGCCCCACCTCCTGACATGCGGCTGTCAGACTCCGGAATGCCATCTCCCCAGGACTGACGCTCTGTCTGTCCACTCAGCAACTTCTCCAGCACACTGCGTGGTGATTGGCTGAGGGGGAGTGGGGGGGTGTCCGGCCAATGAGCTGTCTGATCCTGTACCCACAGAGGCATACTTTGTGGGGTTAATGAGACTGATGTTCATGAAAATGTCTAAACTCTGGTTATCTTGGCAATTCTACATGACACACCCTAAACAACATCAGTCTAGGCAAAAGGGAATGAATTCCCTGTTAGGCAATCCAGCAGGCTCTACCACCAACTGTCATGTCCACGTGTGTCAACAAAAGCCTTGGTCAAGAAGAATATGTCACTCAACTAAAGACCCAACAAAAGGGATGTTTAGATCAATGATGACTCATTCATACAATGGTGTAGTCTGCACTCCTTATGAGTTATGTTCGGGGCGGGTTTTTATTGGCACAGGCAATGCCCATGAAGCTTAATGGGAAAAAGATTAGAAAAAATTGTCTCTACAAACAAAAGAAAGAAACACATTGACACAACAAAAATATTTAGGTAGAAGGAAGTTCTTGCATGTGGCCAATTCCTTCATGACTCCAAAAATGACTAATTCTACCCCAAACCCTCATGATAAAACCACATGGAGGGTCCATTTTCTGCAATACACCATGGATCACCACACACCTTTGCTTCTTAAACTGGCTCCAGATTAACCTCAATCCAAGGTTCAGGAATTTGTGAGTGTCACCCTCACCTTTTTCTGACAAAGGTCCATCTAGTCAAAGCTACTGTTTTTCCAGTAGTCATGTATGGATGTGAGAGTTGGACCATAAAGAAGGCTGAGCACTTAAGAATTGATGCTTTTGAACTGTGGTGCTAGAGAAGACTCTTGAGAGTCCCTTGGGCTGCAAGGAGATCCAACCAGTCAATTCCAAAGGAAATCCACCCTGAATATTCATTGGAAGGACAGATGCTGAAGCCAAAGCTCCAACCCTTTGGCCACCTGGTGCGAAGAGCTAACTCATTGGTAAAGACCCTGATGCTGGGAAAGATTGAAGGCAGGAGGAGAAGGGGATGACAGAGGATGAGATGGTTGGATGGCATCACTGACATGAGTTTGAGCAAATTCCAAGAGATGCTGAAGGACAGGGAGGCCTGGTGTGCTGCAGTCTGTGGGGTCGCAAACAGTCAGACACGACTTAGCAACTGCACGACAAAAACCCTTGCCTTGATCCCTGTTATGCTAGCGGAAGAGGATGAAATAGCCCGTTGAACATCCCTTTTGAAGGGCGTGGCCCAGTAGAGCCTCCTGGGCCTTCTCTGCTCATGTTCGACCGGGCCATCCGCCTGGCTACCTTGCCAGGGGGCTCTGTCCATGTGCTGAGGCTTCTAAACTCCCTTGTGCATAAGAATCACACAGAAAGGTGGCAGACAGCATCTTCCCAGCCCCACAGAGCACAGACCCTGACTCTGCAGGGCTGGGGGGCGGGTAGGGGGCAGGGCTGTACCTGTTAACCCAGCACCCCTGGGGATTCAGACACTGGGGCCTGTGCACACCCCAGGGCACCACAGAAGATTTACCAGGATGCCCCAGGCTGCAGTCTGGATGCCACTCCGTCTGCGTGTGTTTCTGCACCTGGAGTCTGTCTTCTGGAGGATCAGCACCCTGGCTCTGGCTCAGCACCACGGAGACCGAGGGCGTTGACTCTGATGAGGGCCGGAGCGAAGATGAACGGGCCTCAGCCACTGCAAAGCGTGGGATTCCTCAAGATTTAACAAGAAGCAAGCCATGGGGACAGCGCTTACCAGGTGGCGTGGCGGTAAAGAATCCGCCTGCCACTGCAGGAGACGCACGAGACTCGGGTTTGATCCCTGAGTCAGGAAGATTCCCCTGGAGTAGAAAATGGCAACCAGCTCCAATATTCTTGCCTGGAAAATTCCACAGACAGAGGAGCCTGGTGGGCTACAGTCCATGGGGTCACAAAGAGTCGGACGCGACTGAGTATAGCACAACACACAGAAGTCATGGGGCCAACTCCAGAGCGAGGAGTTAACTGCTTGCCCAGAGCCCAAAGTGAGGGGCGGACACGGTCATCCCTGGCTGGCCACCATGGCTGCTTTGGCAAGGCCACCTGGTCTTTGCATCTTAACCAGCAGAAACCCAAACTGCATCATCCAAGTTTGGTCCAGTGGTTGGCTGAATAATGACCCTCAAAGGGTCCATGTCCTGCTCCCCAGAACCTGTATCTGAGGTTGCATGGGAAAAGAAAATTAATGATGCAGATGAATTCAGGGTGCCAGTCAGATGACCTTAAGTAGGGAGAGTCTCCAGGGCCCTGAGGAGGGGAAAAGGGAAGCAGGAGGAAAGTCAGAGCGAGACCCTGCGGCAGGAGCCAGGGCAGGAGCAAGGACCACAAGCCAAGGAACGTGGGCGGTGGGCCCTAGAAGCTGAAGAGGGCCAGGAGGCAGTTCTCCACTACAGTTTCCACCGGCAGCCAGCTCTCCAACGCCTTCCTTTTAGCCCAAAGGGGACTGAACTAGACTTGTGGATGACAGAAGTGTGAGATAATTCGTTTATGTTTGAAGCCGTGGGATTTGTGATAATTTGTTAAGGCAGCAAAACTCACAGAGCCCCCCTCACTCACCCCAGGACCGTGGTAACAGGGTGCAGAGAAGTGATGGCGGGGATGGGAGGCTGTACCTGATGGGTCTGTCCCGCTTTCCTGCCTAACGTTGGGCTGTTTTCTGTTCATCCCTACGCTTGGCCATCTATTTGTTTCTTGCTGGCTTTATATCAACACAGCCCAGTAACACCATTAATATCACTGACAGCAGAAATTGGCGATGCCCTTTGCGCGTTTCCCCAAAGCAGACAAACAGAGTCCTGGGTGGTGGAGTTGAAGCAGAGGCGGAAGCTTGAAAAGTTTATTACGGAGCCTTGATGGTGTTCAGGGCTGAGAGTGCCTTTGAAGTAACTACCCTCCCATCTGACAGGTGAGTAAACAGCTCCAAGGGATCAAGGCCAGAGGGCGAGCAAGAGACAGCTCCCGGACTCAATTCTCACACTCGATCGTGCCTTAGCCACGGCCTTGGGCCTCTAATCAACTAGCATTTCAGGTCAGACATTGAAAAATTGCTTGTAAAGGATTGCTGAATAATTTAGATATTTGCTGGCAAATCTTAGACCATCGACAGTGATGAAGTTAACTTCAGGCCAACTGGTATCTCGTCCTGCGTCACTTCCATCCTGTCTGACTCTTTGTGACCCCATGGACAGTAGTCCCCAGGCTCTTCTGTCCATGGAATTTTCCAGGCAAGAGTACTGGAGTGGGTTGCTATTTCCTTCTCCAGGGGAATCTTCCCGACCCAGGAATCGAACCCACATCTCCGGCGTCTCCCGCTTGGCAGGTAGGTTCTTTACCACCAGTACCACCTGGGAAGCCAGAGGTATTGGTATCTGAATTACCTCAAATTCTGAACCTGGTCAAGTGTAATAAAAATCATTCCAGCCGTGTTTCCAGAAGACTTGTCTGGGATGTTCTGGCCTGAAGGACTTTGCAACAATCGAATGCAAGTTCTTTCCTACTAGAATGTTAAGTGTTTGCCTGTTAAGCAAACACTTGTCTGATATTTCACCAATTGCAAAAATAAAAAAAGCTTTCTTCAGGTAACTTTGGACTTGACACTGGTCAGACCCGAGCTTGTTGGCTTCTGCTGGGGCCTGTCCCTGGTATTACCATTCAGTGACTTACCCGCCGAGGGTATTTATGCTCTTACAAAGGACCAAGAAAATAAGAGATGTCAGCCAGGGTCGTGGGTCAGGCAAGGAAGGCAGGCCCTTCCTTGATCTGGACAGAACCCCAGATCAAGTTTAGCAAACAGCAGGCCCTGTCGGTGTGAGCTGGGCTTCCTCGAGGAATGAGGGCGGTGCTGGGTCACAGGCAGTTGGAGGGAACTGCCCACCCAGGAATGAGGCCAGGAAGGCCAGGTGTGGGGGAACAGGTTTCTCGGCCTCGGTGACCTCTCCGCCTGTTGTTTACTTGGAGCGACAGGCCTCGACCTGGGTCAGCTGCTCAACCTCTTACTCATCAGAGAATTGCACCTTCAGCCCAACGCAGCGCCTCCACGCTCCTACCAGGGCACCGCGCTACCTCCTTGTCGCAAACTAGATCATCCAAGAACAGGCAGACACGAGAAAGCACAGCCACACTCAAAAACACTGAAATGATAATCATGGAAAACGAGTCCTCGCCGGGACTGCGTCTTAGCAAAGCGCGGACCTGGGCATCCGGCGCCTCGTCTGACTTCTGCAATGACCCCTGAGATCGCTGTGGCGTGGACACCCCCTGCTCCACCTGAGGGCACCTGTGGGCCAGGGACCTGGGCTCAACCCTGCACCTTTCCAGCAGCGTAAGTGTAAGGAGAAAACCTAGAGAAACTGGCGGGAAGCATCAGTTCGGTCTCAACCTCCGGATTCCACTTCCGGTCGTCAGATCCCTGTCTGTCTACAGCAGATGTGGCTGTGGGACATGGTTCTTTCTCAAACTTTACTGCCGGCTTGTTTCAAATACGACATTCCAGACCCTGCACCCAGAGGTTCTGCTGGCTGGATCTGAGCTATAGTCACCGTTGGTTTCGTTGTGTATTTGCTCGGTTGTGTCCAACCCTCTGCGACCCCATGGACTGTAGCCCACCAGGCTCCTCTGTCTGGGATTCTCCAGGCAAGAATACTGGAGTGAGTTGCCATACCCTCCTCTAGGGGATCTTCCTGACCCAGGGACTGAACCCCTGTCTCCTGTACTGCAGTGACGTGAAAATCACTTAGTCGTGTCCAACCTTTTGCGACCCCATGGACTGTAGCCTGCCAGACTCCTCTGTCCATGAGGTTCCCCAGGCAAGGATACTGGAGTGGGTAGCCTGTCCCTTCTCCAGGGGATCTCCCCAACCCAGGGATCGAACCCAGGTCTCCCGCATTACAGGTGGATTCTTTACCAGCTGAGCCACCAGGGAAGCCCCCCTGCCTGCCTTGCAGGCTGACTCTCTACTATCTGAGCTGGAACGCAGACACCTTCATTTCCTGTAAGACTCCCAGACGCTTCTGGTGCCGGCGGTCACTGTCCACACCAGCACTCTCCAGAGAGCAACAGTGATGTGCTTGGTAAGCACGCTGGGAGAGCAGCTTATGCGGGGACTGGGCTGAGCCAGCGGGGGCGAGGTCCCACGGAGGCGGCCCACACTCAGGGAAGCGTTCTCTGGAGCGTCCCTGGAGGAATAGCACTGGCCGCCCCATCAGGATTCTGACTCACGCCCGTCATAAACACCAGAACAGGGTTTATGGTCAGCTGTGGATAGAAATGCAGACCGGATATCAGAGTGCCATCCTTCTTCCCCATGCCTGGGAATTATTTTCCAGTATTGGCTCAGATAGACTCATTCTTTCAAGGGTCAAGGTTCATCAGCATCTCTTTTTTTTTATTATCATTATCACCCACTCTGTTTCCAAAAAGCATTTCAAGCAACAGCAAATTTTAGTCATCTGTTATCATTCTAAGACGCCATTCTTTCCAGTCTCTGTTGGGCCACTGTATGCATTCTGTCTGTCTGCCTCCGTAAGGGAACACCCGATTCTTGGCCCTATCTGGGGCCACCTGGAAGAAAGAGTCCATCTCTCAGGTTCTCAAGCATGAATTGTGTCTGTGTCCAAGGTCAGGTCAGTGAGATGGAGATAGACTTGCCCTGCAGATCTTCCAGGAAATGTACTTAAAGGTAACATCTTCCTCGCCCTCTCTTCCTTCTGGCTGGAACATGAACCTAACAGCTGGTGCTCTGGCAGCTCTATTGGGCAATAAACTAAACTTGGGACTGGAATAGTAGCTTAGAAGGAATGGAGTTCCCTAAACCCAGAGGCACCCTTCTAGCCGTGGACCCTATGTTTCCAGGTTTCTTGACTATGAGAGAATCTTCTATCTTTCTCATGCTGTTATTAGTTGGAGTTCTCCTTTACTTGACTGCATAGCTAATTCTAACAGATTTAGAATTTTGCCTTTTTCCTCCTGTCTCAAGCAATGTTGGGGTGTGGTAAATTGCTTCAGTCTTTGTGACTCCATGGACTGTAGCCCGCCAGGCTCCTCTGTCCATGGGATTCCCCAGGCAAGAATACAGGAGTGGATTGCTATTCCCTCCTCCAGCAGATCTTTCTGACCCAGGGATTGAACTCACGTCTCCTGAGGCCCCTGAATTGCAGGCAGATTCTTGAAAATTGAGGTTCTATGATGCTGAGGGTACCGGGACATAGAGGGGTAGTGAGGGGGGAAGATCTGCAGGTGGCATGCTTAGAATTCCTTCTTTATTTCCTTTGACTCGATTCAACACTTCCTAGGTATCTTTGATATAAGTGTGATAACTTGAGACTAAAGCACGTAATGAACATAAAGCTTTTTCGAAGACGTCTCATCTGATTCTGCCAGTGGCTCTGAGCAGGGGATGCAGCTGTGGCTTTGGACCCACGATGGGTGAGGAAACCAGTCCCCAGAAGGCGGCCTATGCTCCTCGCGGGGCTCCTGCACTTTCTGCACCACCCCGCCGTCACGGGAAGCACAAGAGGCCTCATTAGTGAAGCGGACAGTCTCCAGCATCTACTTTTGCCCCCTCCAGCGATGCAAGACTACGGCCGGGTCTGTGACAGGCCTGGCTTCTGTGGTCCACCCAGGCCTGTAATCTCCATGAACCGCCCCCTCCCTGAAGTCATCCATCCTGACTTCCGCCTCCGCAGAGCAACCTCTCTGTTTACAAGCTCCCAGCGGTCCTGCAGCCCCCACCCCACTTCCCAGCTTAGTGCCCTCCACCCCGACATCTCACTCCATAGCGTTCCTCAAAAAATTATGGTCCAGCATCCCGCGTCTGGGCTTACTCCTGAAGAAACTGAAAGCAGGGTCTCAAGGAGATATCTGTGAGCCACACTATTCACAACAGCCAAGAGAGGGAAACAACCAGTGTCCATGGGTGAATGAATGGATACGCGAAATGTGGCCCATCCAGACAGTGGGATGTTTATGCAGACTTTAAAAGGAAGGACATTCTGACAACTGCTACCTCCGGCCAGTGAAGGAAAATGTAAGAGACCTGGGTTCGATCCCTGGGTCAAAAAGATCCCCTGGAGGAGGGCATGGCAACCCACTCCACTATTCTTGCCCATGGAAAGAGGAGCCTGGCAGGCTACAGTCCATGGGTTGGCAAAGTCAGACATGACTGAAGCGACTTAGCAGGCACACACACACACAACATGCATGGACTCAGAGGATAGGCTGCTTAGTGAAACAAGCCGTCATCAAAGGACAGATACTGTGTGATTCCAGTTACACGAGGTCCCTAGTGTCGTCAGAGTCACAGATAAGAAAATAGATGGTCGGGGCCAAGGACTGGGGGAGGGGGAGTTAGCTTCACGGGGACAGCTTCGGGGGAGGAACGTGACAACCTCTGGAGGCGAGTGCTGATGAGAACCGCACAGAGCGCCCGTGGGTCAAACCACAGAATCCTGCGCTGGAAGGTGGCTGGTTGCTAGGTGCCACGTGGTGTGTATTCTGTCACCACTGAAAACAAAACCCTGAGCTCGTCTCTCCCCCAGCCTCGCTCCCTGCCTGCATTTCTGACCCACTGGACAGCATCACAGTGCTCCTGCTTGCTCGAGTCAGGGGTCGCAGATGCAAGCCTCACCCGAACCCCGCAGGTCCCCGGGTGCCGCACCCTCCGCCCGTGAGGCGGCCTGCGCTTCCCCTCACCCAGACCACTCGGAGCCTCTGAGCTGCTCTCCGGAGCCCCGTTGGCTGCCCTGGGTCCACTAGCCGCACCGTCTTCTGTGATTCCTGCTTCCAGCCCTCCTGTGACTCTGCCCTAAGTGCTGTCCCCTCCCGCGTCCAGCACCTGCTCAGCATCGGTCCCCAAAGCACCCCCGGAGCTCCCCGCCATCCTCCCCGAGGCGAGTAAGCCAGCCTGGCCCAGGTCCTGGCTTCCTCGGTCACCTTCCTACCACCTGGAAAGGACGCAGTGGCCCCAACACGCACCGGTTAAAGCACTGAGCAGGTGGAGATATTCTGACAGCCACTCTCCAGCCTTCCTGTCCTCCTCCTGCGTGGTGAGTTCCAGACCAGCATGGCAAACCTCGGGGCCGAGGGGGGCCATGCGGGCGCTTCCTCAGGAGTATGGATCTTTCTCAGATGACTGCAAAGAAATTCATTAGCTTCAGCGACCCAGGGTGCTCTTAAAACTTAAAAGCAATCCTGATCATGAGTGTTGAGAAAGCACATTCATGTATACAAAGCCAAAGGTGGCAGCTTGGATAAGAAGAATCTAACTTAAAAGACCTCTGGGCAGCGCTCTTTTGAGAAACTTTAAACGCGAAAGGCATTATTGACGTGTTCACTGCATGTAAGGAGCACTTGTCAAGCCCTCAGTGCTAGGGGCTGAGAACGCAGAGGGCAGGCTCCTGACTCGTGGGGTTGCTGGTGCCTCCGTGAAAGACAGCGGCCCTCGTTCCTTCTGCAACTGTCTGCTGCGTGCATCCGTGTCCCAGCATCCTTGTAGGAACCGGGGTGAACACAGTGGTGGAGACAATGCCCTTGTTTTCCCAGAGTTTGCATTCACTGAGGAAGGGAGACAATTCCCTCGAGGGTAGTTAATCACACAGGACAGCTGCAGGTGGTAACCAGGGACGTGAAAGGAAGATAAAGCCAGGTGAGGGGGGCTTCCCCAGTGTTCCAGCGGCTAAGACACCGTGCTCCCAATGCAGGGGGCCCAGGTTCGATCCCTGGCCAGGGGACTAGATTCTAAATGCCACAGCTAAGAGTTTGCATGCTGCAGCTAAAAATCCTGCAACTAAATGCCACAACTAAGGCTGGGCACAGCCAAATAAATAAATACACACCAACATTTTTTTTAAAAAAAGCCAGGTGAGTGAGTAGAGATGGGGAGGAGCCTCTCAGAGGAAGAGATGTCCGAGCCAGGATGGAGTGATGGGAAGAAGCTGGTCCAGAGGCGGGAGGGGTACCGGGCATGGAGATGCTGCTGAAAGAGCACCTGGGTCGTTGCGTCGAGGGGGGGAGGAAGGGAGCTGCACCCGGGTCCCCTCGGGCGGTGTCTGCAGGCTCTGGACTTGTCCTGTGTCCAGAACGCCAAGGGGCTCAGGGAGGGCCAGTGTCAGGATCCGACTCATGCTTGGGAAGCTCACTCTGGGGGCTTGGAGCAGAAGTGGGCTCCAGAGGAGCTGAGACGGACATGAAAACTGAGGAAAGGCACAGATCTGGGGGAAATCAGGACTGCGTCTTGCACATGCGAAGTGGCGGAAGCCCCCTGGACTCCAGGGAGGGGCGCCCAGCTGCTGGCTGGGGGGTCAAGGAGGAGAGGACGGGGAGGTGCGTGGACAGCCTCGGAAGAGGGCCTGGGGTCGTCACGGCGGGTCAGAGCCGAGGGGCGGAAGAGGGCGGCCTGATGGCTGGAAACACACAGAAGCAGGGTTTGGATCTGGTCAAAAATCACACTTGAGGTTTTTAGCCGGCGGAAGAGAGGCGAGGCGTGCCCGGCGACGGCAGACTGACCGCACGCGGAGCCAGGAGGACAGCAAAGCGGCCTCGGGGAGGTTCAGCAGGACTGGGACGGAGGGGCGGGGGCGGCTGGGGAGGCCCGACGGCCAAGGGGCGAGGCTGCGCTCACGATCGGCCCTGGCCCAGCAGGGGCCACCGAGGCACCCCTTCTGTTCCTTAACTGACCCAGGAAAACGGCTGACCTGTCGCTTTCCCGTTCAAAGTCTCTGGTCCTGTGTGTTTGACTCAAAGTCAGAGGTGGCAGCACACAGACACGCACGCCGGAAGCTCCACACGTGTGTGGATTCTCTCAGGAAACGCTGAGAGCTGCGAGTGTGAACACACACTCCCCCTGAGGCAGGGCGGGAGGGGGCGGGCAGTCCAATACCAGGCGCTGTTTCAGGCCCAGGTTCAAGCCCCAGGTCCTCCCCACGCTGAGCTCTTGCTCTGTGCCGGCACGGGGTGCCCCCCTCGAGCCCCAGACACCTCTCTCTCCTTCCTGGGGAGGGGAGTCCTAGGCCCAGGTGCTGGGGGGCTGGTTCCCCCCAGGGCCTCTCTCCCGGGGCCCCAGACAGCGTCCTCCCCTCTGCGTCCTCTCCTGGTCTTTTCTCTATGTATCTGTATCCCGCGTTCCTGTGAGGACACCAGTCCAACTGCATCAGGGCCCACCCCTGTGGCTTCATTTAACTATAATCACCTCTTTAAAGACCCCCATCTCCAAATGCAGTCCCATTCTGAGGTCCTAGGGGTTAGGACTCCAGCCGGTGAATTTGTGAGTAGGGATGTGAAAGTGAAAGTCGCTCAGTCGTGTCCAACTCTGCGACCCCGTGGACTATCCGGTCCCTGGGATTCTCCAGGCCAGGACACTGGAGTGGGTTGCAGTTCCCTTCTCCAGGGGATCTTCCCGACCCAGGGATCAAACCCAGGTCTCCCGCATTGCAGGCGGATTCTTCACCGGCTGAGCCACCTGGGAAGCCCTGTGAGTAGCGGGGTGGACACAACTCCACCCATAACAGGTGTTCTATCATTTTAATCTGCCCTGAAACCCTGGCGTCGAATTCTCCCATGCCCCGATTCCCCCGGCCACAAGTCCAGGAGTCCCAAACACACGTCTCCCTGCCAAGCCCAAGGCAACCACAGACCACATCCTGACAGAAACCCCAAGCTTGCTCAGTGACATGCTCCCGGCTCCCCGGGTTCAGTGCCTTGAAAGGCGCTAAGGAGAAGACAAAAGGGAAGCTGGGGGTGGGGCCCGTTCCTCTGGGGACACACAGTGGCGGGGGCCAGCACCTCCCCCAAAGCACAGCCTCTGCTTTTGGCTCAAAAGACCTCGAGGACCCCCAGTCCACCTCTGGCCAAGCTGCTTGGCCCAGGCTGGGTGTGCAGGTCCAGTCGGCCAGCTGTAGAACCTCACCCCCCGGAAACAGGTCACTGGTCCAGGGTTGGTGGGACACAGCTGGACCAAAGAGAGTGCCCCCCGCCCAGTGTCAGAACTCTGAGAGCCAGTCCGGGCCCCTCCGTCATGGCGACGCAGGGACAGTAAGCGGCCCTGTCTTCTCCCTGTAGAGAAGGCAGCTGGGAGGCCCGGCCCAGACAGGGCGACATGTAGACGGAGGCAGAGACGCAGGCGAGGGGAGCTCTCATGCCCTCGGAAGATGGCCATGCCCCTGCATCTCCTGGAATCACACGACTGTTCCACAGAATTTCCCCTTCTATCAACATTATTTGAGTTGGCTTTTCTTTTATTCATGCCAAAGGAGGGCTCCCAGGTCCAGCCATAAGTAAAATGACTGTGGCACGACTTTTCATCATGGTGTGAAAACTCACCGCTTCCTTCAGGGTCTCTGGCATTCCTCGAAGCCACCCCTGGCCCAGGTCAGCCAAGGTGCAGAAGGGCAGAGACCTACAAGGTCTCTCAGGACCCCGACGACCATGAGGTTCTCCAGCAGGGACGGGGTTGTCTTGAGAAGTGTGGGATCCGGGCACATGACCCACATCCAGGGGTTGGGGTTTGACTTGACGTGAGGGTCTCCCAACTGGCCAGCTGGAACTTAGCCAACCAGCTGTGGCCAGAGGTGGACTAAGGGTCTTCAGGCCTTTTGAGCTAAGCTGTTAGGCAGTTTCCAGGCTGTCTGCTGTGGGCTAGGCCATGTGCAGTCATGGTTAGACTCTGAGCTCCCAGCAGCAGGCTTTTCTCACTCAAGTGTGGTTTTTGCTCCAATTATGGGTTGAATTCTGTCCCCCTGTGAAACATTCATATGGCGAAGTCCAAACTCCCAGAACCTCAGAAATAGAGTCACTGAAGATGTGATTCGTCAAGGCAAGGTCACACTGGAGGAGGGTGGCTCCGAGCCCACTGTAACTGTCGCTTGTAGAAAGCCTGTCCTGCGAAGAGGAAGGTGCACACCCAGGGGAGACAGCGTGAGGACGCAGGAAACGGGCCCTCCCCCCACCAAGGGACCCCCATGATGTCCCGAGGCTGCCAGAAGCCAGGAGGGAGGCCCGGGAGAGGTTCCCCCACTCGGATTCAGAAGGAGCCCCTGCCCCACCCTCAGCCCCAGGGCCGGGAGACAAGCGTTCGCAGGATTTAAGCCACGCCTTCGCGGTACTTAATGTTTCGGTGGCCAGAGCAACTCATGCAGCTCCCTTGTCAAGCTTCCCAGGTCTGGGGTTAGGGGTCTCACTTGTGATAAGATCAAAGAGGCTGGAGAAATCTCACCTCCCACCACCCGCCCCACTGGGGTCCAGGTTTGAAGGCTGGGCAGGTGGGGCAGAAAGGATCATGAGAATCTACACAGGTGGGATGTCAGCAGGTGAAGACCAGGGCTCTGGACGCCTTGAGGGGGAAGGACAGCAATAGCGGTGATGAGACATGCAGGCAGGGGGAGAGGCCGGGGTCCCGGCCAGCAGAGCAGCAGTCGGAGCAGCGCCGGGTCTCCGACCCCTGGATTGCAGGCCCTCGAGGCGGAGCCATGGGGAACGTGCCCCGGGCGTGGCACAGAGAAGCCCGCACAGTAATCTTGTGTTCCAGCCGGCAGCCAGCCCCTGCCAGCTGACACCTGGGCTCCGAGAAGGCCCCTCCCCTGTCACGCCCGCTCCGGGTCTGGCTCTGGGCTCACCGTGGAATCAGGATCGCGGGGCAGGGTGGGGAGAGGGCAGAGCCAACCGTCTCCAGCCCCCAGCCGGCCACGTCTCATGACCCAAGGTGGCGTGACTCGGTGAGTGCTCCGGACAGGCACCACCACCCCCGCCGCGCTGGGCAACCGCCAAGTTTCTGAGAAGAGTTTCCACACTTGGCTCGGCCGGGCCAGGGAAGGTTGCACAACCGGGAGGAGAGAGCAGCACGCCAATGGCTCCTGGAACCCAGGCCGCTGCGGGAAACCAGGCCAGACGCCAGTGGGCAGGGGAAACGGGCACCCGGCACCCGGCTTCTCCGCGGGCTCCAGCATCATGAGGGCAAGCACCCTCGGCCGGAACCTGGCCCTGCCCGGCGGGGTCAAGAGTGCTGAAGCCCAAGGGCACCTGCAGGGTGTGAAGGGGTTACCACGCCAGCTCTGCAAACAGTGTTCAGAAAACAAATGCTGGGACTCAGGGACTCTACAAGGTCCGTGGGCTGGAATTTGCTGCTCGAATTCCATGGGAGACAGCGATAGACGGCAGGTCCCCCCCCCGCCGCCCCCATGACACATGTTAAAACAGGGCAGGGGCTGCTGGAGGGTTGCACCTCCTAAAAACATGCACTTTCACAGAAATGCACTCTTTCCACACCAACCCCGCAATGGAAGGGCCCCCTGCGTGTCCCCAGCGTCCACCTGAACTGCAGTCCTTCCCTCTGCAGAGGCTATAGGGACCTAGCTAGGCTGTTGCAGCAGAGCCAGACACAGGAACGGCATGAACTGCTCTTCATTAATAATATTCTAATTTGCATGATTAATATGTCATCGTTAATAAACGCAAGCGAGGACAAAACGGCTGAACGAAAATGCCACCCGCTGAGCAGAAAGGATCAGACAAATAAGGGACGCGACACGGCCAAGTGAGCAGGAGGCACGGCCTCTCCTCCCGACAGCGTCCGAAACGCTCGCAACATCACCCTCGTTGGGACAACGGAGGAAGCCGGAGACAAGTCTCCCAGACCCTTCCGTGGAGGGCCGAGCTGCCGGCGAGTCACCACGAGACAACTTCAGTCATTCCAGACAAGGCCACTCCCACCTGCTCCAGGCTCCGTCTGCACCTCACCCTGCCCCCACCGGGAGGAACATTCCAGGCCGAGTGGTGCCACCATCGTCTCAGATCTGAGTCCTCCTCTAGCTGCCAGCTTCCGTGATTTATGGCCAGAACTGGGTGCAGGGTAGTTGCTAAGGGCACAGGAGACCTCAGGGAGCAGATGGGAAGGGATTCAAGGAGAACCAGAAATGGCCTTGGACCTAGAAGGGCCTCTGTCCACAATGACTGGCCAGAGCTTTCACTGGACGTGGGGCCAGGAGCCTGGTGCTGGGTGCAGAGGGTGAACCACACCCTGGGGGTCGGGGGGAGCCATGGGAAAGGGGGCCCCATCCAAGGGAACTTCTGGAAATAATGGGGAATATTCTAGATATTCTAGATCTATAAGGTCCAGCACGGTTCGAGCAGCTGAAGTGTTGCCAGGGTGATTCAGGAGCTGGATTGTCCTTTGCAGTTCATTTAGTTAACGTGTGGCTGTGGCCACTGCACCCGCCAGGCCGGAAAAGATGCTCCTGCTCTAGGAAGGAGGCAGCCTGGAACCCTCGGCCCTTCCTGGCCGTGTGACCTTGAGCGACCATTTCACCTCTGGGTTTCTCTGCCGGAGGCTTGTGGGGGTCAGGTCAGCTGATCCTTGGGGTCCACACATGGCATCCTAACTTAATCTCCAAACTGCCTGCTCTGTTCATATTTACCACCATCCCCCAGACCCACGCGGGCTCCCCACCACCTCCTACACACTGCCTCCAGGTCTTTGCAAGCCGCCCCAATTGCCCACCGCGGCCCCTGCAGCCGCCACGTGACTCCGGTCACGCCTGCCCCTTCCTGCCCACGCCTCGTCTCCTGGCCCATCCCGAGGCCCCTCACCCCCCACCCAGTCCTAGCTGCAGACCCACCTGTAATGGGAGTCTCTCTCTCCACCTCCGGGGTTGGGGGGGCGGCCTGCATCTTGGGCTTGGCTTATTTACCCCTCCATTTCTGTTAACTTGCAATTATGTTGTAACCTCATGGCAAGAGCAAAACAGCGGCTCCCAGGTAGCTGACAGGGGAGGCGGAGGTCTGGACAGGGGGCAGAGTTGGGAGGAATCTTGCGGTGTGGCCTCATGAGGCTGTGGATCCTCCCACTCTGCGTTCCACCTCCTGACCTAAGGACAGCAACCTTCCCCCTGCACTGGCCGCAGGTGATGAAGAACTCTGGCCAAGGATGTGTTTTGTTGTTGTGTTCAATCCATGAGAAATAATGCCTCAAATGGTTTTTCTCTCCGCCTCATTTATTAAACTGAGTCTGAGCTTACAGTGGAATAAGGATTGTAGGAGTGTTTTCCATACCATCTCCCTTCTGTTTGGAATTCTCCCTGTCTAACCACTTGTTATTCCTTCTCTCACCTTCCTGATCTTCCCCCTCGTGGTTCAGAGGGTAACGCGTCCGCCTGCAGTGCGGGAGACCGGGGTTTGATCCCTGGTTTGGGAAGATCCCTTGGAGAAGGAAATACTCTTGCCTGGAAAATCCCATGGACGGCGGAGCCTGGTGGGCTACAGTCCATGGGGTCGCCAAGAGTCGGACACGACTGAGCGACTTCACCTTCTCCTTTCATCTAGGAGGAGGCGGGGGAAGAGGAGAAGGAGGAGCAGGGTGGAGCAAGGAGCTCTGAACTGTCTGCATTCCCTCTGATACAAAGGTAACAGAACTGGCTCAGCAGACAGATACTGTTCCAGACCCTGGTGGAATTTTCTGCAGCCTGTGTGTACAAGGTGGCCACAGCGAAGGCTGGGAGACAGCTGGACGAGAGTCTGGCAGTCCACAGCATGAGCACAAACCCAGGGCTGGTCACGCTGGTCACTTCGACTTCCACATCCTTTCCTGGGTTTCTGCCGCACCGTGTATATAGGAAGCTTCCACTCATTGACAGAGAGAATTCTGTGCCTATCAGGACTATGTGTGTTTCTGAGCTGCGGCAGCAGGCCCACAGCACCCCACCTGCCCTTCCCCGTCCCACTGTGCCTGCCGCTGCCCCTGGAGCTGGTCACAGTGTGAGCCCACACCTCCCAGCCCCGGTCCCTTCCTCTGCATCCGTCTCCCTCTTCCACCTTCCCAGACCAGCCACATGTGTGAGGTTCAGTTTTCTCGTAGACATCTTTAAAAAGTTCCCAAGAAAGGTGAAATCCAATTAGTATAACATGTTGTTTAACCCAATTCATCCAAAATATTTTCATCTCATCGTGTAATAAAACATTACATGTTTGGATTATGTGCAAGGTATTCTGAAGCTCCAACACTTTGGCCACCTGATGTGAAGAGTCAGCTCACTAGAAAAGACATTGATGCTGGGAAAGATTGAGGGCAAGAGGAGAAGGGGACAGCAGAGGATGAGATGGTTGGATGGCATCACCGACTTAATAAACATGAGTTTGAGCAAATTCTGAAAGATAGTGAAAGACAGGGAGGCCTGGCCTGCTGCAGTCCATGAGGTTGCAAAGAGTCAGACCCAATTTAGCGACTGAACAACGACAATAACAGGATATTTTGCAATTTTTTTTTTTAATGTAAGCTTTTGAAATCCAAGGTGTATTTTACACTCTCCAGCCATCAGTCTGGACTAGCTAAATGTCAAGTTCCCCAAAGCCTCATGTGACTTGTGGCTGATGTAATAGACAAGCATCTCTAGTCTATTTGATTGGCGGTTATGGATTGAATGTCTGTGTCTCCCTAAATTCACATGTCGAAGCCCTAACCCTGTTATTGTTAATTAGCCGCTCGGTCCTGTCTGACTCTTTGTGACCCCACGGACTTGTAGTCCTGCCAGGCTCCTCTGTCCTTGGAATTTCCCAGGCAAGAATTCTGGAGTGGGTTGCCATTTCCTTTCTCCAGGGCATCATCCCAGACCAGGGATTAAACGCACATTCAAACTTACACTTATGTTTAGAAAGGATCATGAGGGTGGAGCGCCATGACGAGATTAGTGCCCTTACTAGAAAAGACACCAGAGACATTCGTGAGTCCTCTTTCTGTGTCTCGCTCTCTCCCATGTGGGGACCTGGTGAGAAGGCGGTTGTGTGCAGGCCAGGAAGAAAGTTCTCCCGAGAACCCGCCCAGGCTGGTACCCTGATCTTGGGCTCCCATCCTCCAGAACAGTGAGAAACAGACGTGTGTTTCCTAAGCCAGCCAGCCTGTGCTGTCCTGCTAGGGCAGCCAGAGCAGACTGAGGTGCTGCTACAGGACGAAACCTCCCAGAGCCGGCCCGTAAAACAGGCCTCTCGCTGGAGGGCTGTGGCAGGAGCAGCAGGTGTGATAGGGAGCTGGGCCGAGGCTCCTGGAGCCCCGGGCCTCCCCAGACTCCACCGGAAGCCGCTGCTCAGAGAACCAGTCCCAGCTTCTCAGTTCATGAGGCTGGCCGTTCAGGGGGGCAGACAGGAGAATAACTGCCCCTTTTTGCTATGATGACTTGTTTTATTGTCTAACCCCACTGCATGTTTGGGGAGAAAGCGACAAGAGAGCCACAAAGAAGTAATTGAGAGATGGAAACGGGAACTGAGGAATCCAGGCAGAAACACGATCATGCCTGGATCAGGCAGAAGGAACCTGCTGCTTCTGCTACTACCTGCTACTGACAACCTAGCAGGGTAGATGGTTTTGCTGTTGAAAGATCATCTACCAATACAAGCAAGAACCATACCCAAGGTGAAGATCGTTCTGGTGTCTGAGGCTGTACTGGGGGGACTTCTCCTCTACCAGCTGTTTCAAGTTGTGCCTGGGTCCACATATTGGTTTGTTCCATGTGTTTTCATATGCTACCTTTTCCTACCGATAAAACAGAAAAGAATAAAGAAAAAAAATAAAGGTGCAAGGTCTTGGAAGCGTGTTTAAAACTAATTGCTCAGTTCTAACCTCAGTGACCAAAGAGACCTAAGAGATCCAACCAGTCCATCCTAAAGGAAATCAACCCTGAATATTTGATGGAAGGACTGATGCTGAAGCTGAAACTCCAATCCTGTGGCCACCTGATGCGAAGAGCCAACTCCCTGGAAAAGACCCTGATGCTGGGAAAGATTGAGGGCAGGAGGAGAAGAGGACGACAGGGTGAGATGGTTGGATGGCATCACAACGCGATGGACATGAGTTTGAGCAAGCTCCGGGACCTGGTGATGGACAGGGAGGCCTGGCGTGCTGTGGTTCATGGGGTCACAAAGAGTCGGACACAACTGAGCAACTGAACAACAACAATTTAACAAATCTAAGTGACAGAAAAGTCTCAAACTTCCTCAGGGTCAGGATTTTGAGAGTACAAAGGGAAATCTATAGAATTAAAGAAAGAAAAGAAAAAAATTGCCTCAAGTTATCAGCCATCACACCAGGGGTTCCTACGGGTCAAGTTAAGGCACATCAAGGGACTCCCATGCTTCAGAGCCATAAAAATGTTGGAAAATGATTAGCCAAAAGGATTAGAAATGCCTGGCAAGGTCAAGGTACCAGGAAAAGTCCTTACGTAAAAAGATAGGACACTGGGATTAGTCCAAGCCCAATCTGAAATATCTAACACTCACAGCTGGCACGGGAGATGGTGAACTTGGCAATGGCATTGGAGTGAAACGTGCAACCGGGCTCACCCCTAACACCCTGATAAGACTTAAACCGGCTCTGAGTCTTTGGGGGTGTACGCATAAGCCTCTCTGAACAGAGTAGACAAGAGTAAGTTTAGAAGAAAGAAAAACTATTATGAACTGTGGGAAAGGTCTCCTGGAGAAATAACCAACTGTGAAGCAGGGACAGCCCTGCTGATCTGAGAGCTGGCCAGGAACAGCTGCCAAAAGGCTAAACCACAGGAAAATAATCTGGCCACAGGGTCAGGGTGAGGCTAGAGGAGAAAGTCCAGGTCTCTGGAGGCCTCGCAGTCATGGAACAGTGCTATTCAAGAAAAGCAGGTCAGGACGGACCGCCTGCCCCCAAAGGTCCATCCAGCAGCGATCCAGCTGACTGCACAGACTCGGCCCGGAGGTCTGGCTCCATGACCTGACATGTGCTCACTGCCCTGGGACCGGCTGACCCCCGTAGCACAGGGAGCGTGTCCGGCTACCCCCCTCCCCTTCTTCCTACATCTCCTTTGGAGGCGTCCTCTGTCCGTCTGAGGACACACGGCCTTTGGGGGCTTCCGGGCTGACTCCAGGCCTTCTCTCCCACACCATCCGCTCCTGGTTCCAGCCTCTTCACTCTGCCTGTCCCTAAAGACCCCCTCAGGAGCTGTCCTTCACGGGAGGCAGGAGTCGTGCTTTCTCATGGGGATCTTTCAGAGACAGTACTCTTTAATCCAGAGGGTGGTCCCTAACACTGTGCGTTTCAGACATGGAACAGGCCCAGAGGAAGAGTCTCTCTTAGAATGAGGAGGCTCCTTGTGTTCTTGTAAGCCACAGTTTAAGACTGGTCCTGCCTAGAGTACAGTTGAGTAAAGACTTTGGACAATTTGTGTTGAGAAATATTCACGTCAATTTCACGGAATATTTCACCTTAAACTTCTGTTTGTATCATAATTACTTTTTACTGATTACAAATGTAATGCAACAGCATTGTTCAAAATTTTTTCGTGGAAATGTTTAAATTCACCCCTAAGAGGAACTTCCTCGGTGGTCCAGTGGTTAAGACTCTGAGCTTCCAATGCAGGGGGCAAGGGTTCTAAGATCCCACATACTGAGTGGCACAACAAAGAAAAAAAAATCATCTTCAAGAAATACAGCCTCAGTTTACATCAGAATTCTTCTAGCTCTTTGTCTGCATAGGTGTGTGCACACACATATATACACACACACACATTTATAGATCACACATAGATAGAGACAGACGTATATACAGTTATGTAATGTATAATTGCAATAGAGCTTCCCCGGGGTTCAGCAGTAAAGAATCCACTTGCAGAAGAATCCGGTAAAGAATCTCCCAGGAGATCTGGGTTCAATACTTGGGTCGGGAAGATCCCGTGGAGAAGGGCATGGCAACCCACTCCAGTATTCTTGCCTGGAGAATCCCATGGACAGAGGAGCTTGGTGGGCTACAGTCCCTGGGGTTGCAAAGAGTCAGACAGGACTGAAGCAACTTAGTACACACGCATGCATAATTACAATGAGGAAACTATTCCAAGCTCCAATTTTCCAGGCCACCGTTTGATTTTCTTTTCCTATGTCAATGCAGAGCAGCTTCACACCTGTGCTGGAGACAGAGGACGGGCGGGGACCATGGGGGACACATGTCCTGCTGCTGCCCGAGGGGTCACATGGTGACACGTGTGCGGCGCTCCACACACGTGTGCACACACACAGCAGAGTGCTCTCACATGGTGATGCACATGGACCTGGGGCTCAGGAGTACGATAACAATCTTTTCTCAGGCATACGTGGCATCTATTCCCACACCACTAGTCTTGGAGCGCAGAGCCAAGAGGTCTGCGCCAGGGAGCCCGTCGGAACTGCCGGAATGGGCAGGGCGGCCTGCAGCTCCTCTGTCCATCATCTCTTTGTGTGGGTTCCTTGTGTCAAAACCAACTCCCCCAGTTCTACTGGAGACGACCCACGTGCAATTTCCCTGGTTCTGGGGGACCACATAAAGGAAGCATCACTGAATATCTTTAGGGTGAATGGAGCCAGCCAGCGGTCCAAAGGCCCAGCCCACTTCCGGGCCCCCGAATTCTCCCCCACGTCCTTCCGGGCCCAAACTCCTGCCATTCGAGTGTTCATCAGGACCAGGCTTGTGCGGCAGGACAAACAAGGACTTGTCCCTGCTTCTCAGAGGGATGCTCAGGCCAACCCAGGCGTCATCATGGACCGTGGCTCCTGCCTTAAGGGTGGGGATGGGGGAGGGGGTGGCCCACCGTGTGATGCTGTGGGCTGGCATCTGCTCCGCTCTGATTTAGGGCATGGCCAGCGGGGCCGAGAGTGGTCCCCCCAAACTCCTAGGACCTCAGACCTGCCCATCAGGGACTCCGGTGCAGCTGAGGCCCAGCATGGCCCCCACGGAGCACCCTGGCATTTCAGCTGGCAGAGAGATGTCTGGGAGGAACCTGGGCTGGCTGGGCCCCGGTCCCCAGCCTGGACCATGGCCCTGGGAGCTGTCGTGTGAGATGGAAGCACCATCATCAACAACATCAACATCATCAACAAGGTCGCTTCTCCCAACCAACACACACACAGCGAGGCCAGATGTCAGCCATCTGTCCGTCCCCCCAGTCTCCCTCCATCCTGCGTCTCAAGGGCCCCGTGTCTGCAGAAGATAAATCCCAAGGATGTAGCCTCTCGACCAGAACCCAATTCAAAATCACCATCTTTTATCTAAGGATGACCATCAGCCTGCCCTCAGAGTATTCCACTGCAGACCACGATGGGTCCACGGGCCAGAAGCTGGCCTCCGCGGGCCTCCATTTGCTGGGCTCCAGACAGAGCCAGGCCTGTGTCCTCACACATGGAGGCAGCCAAGCTCTCCTGAAGTCTCACTCAGGACCACGGTCAGCAGAACTCGCAGCTTTAAAGGGAAGGTATGCCGAACCTGGAGCCAGAGTATCTCTGTGCAAGCTCCGCCGTGTGACCCTGGGCAAGCTGCTCAACCTTTCTACACCTGCCACCTCAGCTAGACCTGTGTCTTTCCGAGGGCCGGTGTGAGTCTGGGGGAGCTTGCTCAAAGGGCTGAGCCCCATGCTTGGTGCACTTGAGCGACTCAAGAAAGGCACTGCCTGACCTTCCCTGAGAGATCCGGCCGCCCAGGGCGAGGACTGTCCAGCAGGGGAAGAGGCGGGTCTTGGAGAGGACGAGAAGACAGAGAAGCTGCCTCCAACACGGCGCTGGTGCCGGGTGCAGGGGAGTAATAGGAGGCCGCCTGCTGCCCTGGATGGAACCAGTTCTGATCAGGGGACCATGGAAATCCTGGAAATCACCATTTCTAGTCACTCATGCTCAGGTGCAATTCCTGACCCAGAGCCTTGGTCCAGGGACATGTACACTCACATGCATGTTGTGCCCACACACACATACATATACATGTGTCCCATATGCATGTATTCACATGTATGCTCATGCCCTCACATATATGCGTGCATGTGCAATGCACAGATGCGTGTATACATAAATCTACGTGTGGACATACTATACACACATGCATGCACGTATGCACCTGCAAGCGTGTATACATATGCACACGTGCATGCACATGTGAACATGTGTAAACTCTCGAACACATGCTGTATATACATGTGCAACATACGTGTGGATACCCATACCCGTGCATGCACAGATGTGAGTACCTACACAAACACAGTGTACTTACATGCAGACAACCAACACACATGTACACTGTGTGCACACACATGCAAACACACTCACAGCCTATGTGGACACTCATATACACGCTTACACATGCACACACCCAGCCCTGAGGACACACTGCAGATGCATGAGGTGGTCATTTCATCAGAGGGGGGGTAAGAAGGTGCGTGTAAATGAGGCAGAGAAGGGAATCAAGGACACCCCCCCTCTGGCCCTGTACCCGCCACATTACCGGAGGGCTGTGATCAGCCAGGAAGAGGTGGTTGAAGATCCTACTGAGGAATCGGCAGTGATGGGCAGGTGTCCCCCCACCACCGATTCACCCCGCTGCAGTCCCCTAGTCCCCGAGTCCTCCTCGATGCCCACGCCCTCTCTGCTCTGCTCACCTGAGTCCTGCTCGGTGACCCCCAGGCACAGCTTGCCGCCCCTTCCCCGCTCTGCAGGCTCGGGCACAGACTCCAGCCGCTGCGGACCCACGAGGAGCGAGCTCCTGCTTCCCCCGAGGCATCTGCACAGCACAAACCACACTGACTCAGCCCGCCAAGGAGAGATAGAGGCTATACCCGGGTCTCTGCTCCCAGTCCTTCTGCGCTACAGTGAAATCTTTGCATGGGGTCACCTGAAGTTCTGCTTTAAAAAAAATGGTACTTTCAAAAAAATATATTGCACTAAAAATGATCCTTGTGATGTCCCTGGTGGTCTGATGGCTAAGACTCTGAGCTCCCACTGTAGGGGGCCTGGGTTCCATCCCTGGGCAGGGAGCTAAATCCCACAAGCTGCAACTAAAGATGTCGCAGAGCACAACCAGCATTTTGAATGCAGCGCCTAAGAGCCAGTGCAGTCAAATAAATACATGTTTTAAAATAGCCCTTTCGGTAGATTCTGAATGCAAATTGTCTTTCCTCTAGATTACAAGGAATAATAAAGATGATATATTACAACATCCTCTTAGTATCATCCAGCCTCCATTGTTAAAGATCATGAATTGCTTCTGTTTTCACTGTGCAGATCTTTGCAGAGTCTCATACAGTGACCACAAACACTGTTTCTTATGTATATTCATTGATGTATAATTATTTATAAATTATTAAATATAAATTTTTCCTCCAAGCAGGCTTGATGGATCTTCCAGTTCTTAGGCCCTTGATGGATGGCCTGACACTGGGGAGGGAACTTCTCTGGGAATTGATGGCCTCTCATTTATAGCTTTACGTGGAAAAACTATGGATGCATCTCTGGCCCATGAGATATAAGTGAGAGTCTGCTGGTGGGGCTTCCAGGAAATCTTCACTTTCCTGATACAAAGGGACAAACACAGTTTGTGTAAGCCTCTGTCTCCTTCCTTTCCCCAATTATCACAGCTGGAATATGTGCATGATGCCTGGAGTCTGCAGCCCTCTTGAAACCATGAGGTGATGGACAAGCATCCGATGGAAAGCTCACGCTGTAAGGATGGCAGAGGGCTGGATGTACTCCACTGCTCCTCCAGACTCACCGTCCACTCACCTGCACTCGGCTCAGCGCCCTAAGATGTTGGCTTGTGTTGGGCTCAGGGCTTCCTTACCCTCTGGCTTTCAGTTGTTTTATTCAAAGAGGAAGTTGAGAGGCACCCCTGGGAGAGTGGAGGCGGGCAGGAAAGCCAGGTTAATTTCTTGCTCCCCCTTGGCTGTGTTCCTCTTCTGGAAGCCACAGCTCCTTTCCAACGGTCCTCCAGTTGTTGCTGCCACAGCTGCAAACCTTTCCATGTTCGGCTTACAGACCCTGCCTCACCCCGCCAGGCTGGAGGTAGGAACACCTGCTTCTGCACCTGCTTCCCCAGCCCTTCCCACCCTTTGTACAGGAGATCAGGCTTGTTTCTGTCTCCTCACCCACTGAGAGTGCCATCTTCTTTAGCTTTCTTTTTTTTTTGGTGGAGACCCTGGGGACAGCTCAGAAAGAACAGTGCTGAGACCCCACAGCATTGTTGAGACTTGGGCTGATCCTGCACGGTCTCCTACAGACCTCATGCCATGGGATGAACCAGCAAACCGTCGTGATCTCGATCACTCAAGTGTGGTTTGCTCACACCTGCCACTGAACGCACTCCCAGCTAGTCCACCAACAGGATAATAAGATGGGCTTCTCAAGGGGACAGCCTATCAGGGAGTGGAGCTACATTTACAAGCAGTAAAGCTATTTTGGGAATTTCCCTGGCGGTTCGGTGGCTGAGACTGCACTCCCCATGCAGGGAGCACGGGTTTGATCCCTGGTCAGGGAAGTAGGTCATGCATGCTGCAACTAAAGATTCCACATGCCACAAGTCAGTCCCGGCATTGTCGATTTAATTAATTAATTAATTAAAATAAGCAAAAAAGAAGTGAAGCTATTTTGGGGACTTCCCAGGCAGTCCAGTGGCTAAGGCTCCGTGCTCTCAATGCAGGGGGCCTGGGTTCAGTCCCTGGTTGGGGAAATAGATCCCACATGTCAGAACTAAAGATCCCATATTCCACAACTCAAACCTGGCAGGGTCAAAGTAATTAATTTTAAAACAATGAGAACAAGCAAATACAGCTTTTTATAGGAGTTCTACTAAAGAGGAGGACAACAGGGGGCATGGAGGATGCTGATGAGGGGACTGTCACAGATGAGAGGCCAGATGTGAGCGTCTCAACAGAGGGACACCGCCGCAGGCCCTGCACGCGTGAGCGCACGTGGGGACAAGCTGGCAGGCGGGCGGCTTCCCCATCAACCCCCGCCGGGTCCCTCTCAGCCCCAGCTGGCTCCATCTGGGGCAACTAGGGCAGGGTGGGCGTGTGTACTGGGACAACAGCCAGGTGGCTTGGACCGCAGCAACAGGCACTGCTAAGGCGAGAGACCCCAGCCCAGAGAGGTCCTAGCAGAGGAGTGGCTTCCTGGGGAACGGACAGAATTATGTGGGGCGGGGACCCTGGTAAAAGGCCGCCCCTCCTGCCGTCATAGGATATACGCGTGCTCAGTGTTGTGCGACCCTTTGCAATCCCATGCACTGTGGCCAACCAGGCTCCTCTGTCCATGGGATTCTTCAGGCAAGAAGACTGGAGTCGGGGGCTTCCCTGATGGCTCAGGGGAAAAACATCTCCCTGCCAGCGCAGGGGGACATCGGCTCGATCCCTGGTCCAGGAGGATCCCACTTGCCTCGGAGCGACAAAGCCTGTGCGCCACAAACTATTGCGCATGCGCTCTGGAGCCGGGGCGCCACAACGACCGAGTTCACACGCCAGGACTCCTGAAGCCCGTGCACCTAGAGCCCGCGGTCCGCAACAGGAAACATCCCTACCGTGAGACGCCGACACACACCGTAACTAGAGAGTAGCCCCCACTCACCGTCACTAGGAGCAAAGCCCGCGCTGCAACAAAGACCCAGCACGCTCAGAAACAAATAAACAAAATTATTAAAAAAAAAAAAAAAAAAACTGGAGTGGGCTTCCACTTTCTTTTCCAAAGGACCTTCCCAACCCAGGGATGGAAACCGCGTCTGCCGCATCTCCTGCGTCGGCAGGCGGATGCTTCACCACTGCCATGGTACACGCTCTGCACTCACTATGCTGTTTAGCCAAGTAAGGAAGTTGGTGACACAGGCTGGAAAAGCTGTGGATGTTTGAGCTCCTGGGATCACAGGCATGGTGTAGTAGTTCACTGAAAAGAAGGTTTGCAAAATGAACTTTTACAAAAGTCAAAACCCTTGGTTAAGATAGTTCTCCAAGGGAATGAATGGATTCGGCCCTGGGAAGAGCCTCAAGCCGACTGGAAGAAGAAGGGATAAAAGCACTGTGAAGTTTGAGAAAACTTTCAAAATTTTCCCTCTCGAACAGGCTTCATTCAAGTTTAACAGTGGGTGTTTTCCCTCTGGTTTTCTCTCCTCTATTCTAAGAGAAAACAAGCTTTTAAGTGTGTGGATGTTCATGCAGAATTGGGACTGAGAAGCTGACCCCGTGCCAACAAGCATGGGGTGAAACAGCCAGAAGCTTCCGGAAAGCAATCGATAGTTTGTTTTTCTCAATTAAGGTTAGGAACACAGTGCACGTCTTTCAGATGTCAATAACATCCGTGTGGCAACTCAGTCATTGACATCAAACATCACCCAGCGGCCCCTACATGCTTCTGCCCTGAGAATCAGCCAACACGTCCCCTCTGCCACACCCCCTAAGCCACAGACCTCTCCACCAGGAGGTGTTTCTTTTGGAGGCATCTGTCTAGTCGCACAGCGCTGGGTCTGAGACCACAGGGAAAGGGAAGGAGGGAAGCCTTCTTCCCCTTCCTGCGGTCCAGCTGGTCCCCTCTAACGCTGGTCCAGGGCAGAGCAATACCAAGCTCCAGGGCTAAGTGGACACCATCCAACAAGGCTTTCTGAGCATCTCTTTGTGACAGGTACTGTGGGGAACCACAGAGGCTCAGACACAAACCTCAGGTTCACAGGGTTTTTAGTTTAATAGAAAGCACCCACATACCACCAGCACTGATTAGTAAGTGCTTAAGAGTCAGACAAATGTGGTCAGACAGCGAGGAGGGGGTCCTCTCCTCCCGAGGGGGTCCCCGTGGGAAGCCGAGTGGAGCCTTGAAACAGTCTCCCAGTTCTGGAAGCACAACGTCAATAATTACAAATTAATCTTCATTTTTGCTTCATAAGATGTTACAGCATAAAGCAAACTGGGCGTATGTTGTCCTAATTATTTAACACCTAGTGAGAACTATCTGCTTCCTACTGTGATCCCACCAAGGCAGCCCATTAAGGGTAGGGCCTGAACACCCAGCACAGAATGTAGACAGAAGGGGTCCCCAATAGTCTGTTGATTGATTATCTGATGACATTCACTGTGTAAGTGCTACATGCAATATATAAACTCATGGGCAATCTTGACTTCCTGATTCATAAGGAAATACATGAGAGAGATGGATTTTTTTTGTTGTTGTTGTTCTCTCCCAACTTGGTTTGCTAGGATCTGAAGGGGAAAAAAATCCAGGAAAAGATAAGACTGAGGGAAAACAGTGTAATGTGTATTTTTGGATGAATATTTTTAGTCAGGAGTTTATGCTTGCCAAAAGAGTGCTCAAGTTCACACACCAGAAGACAATTCAAAAGAAATCACAAGGGATTATCATGAGGTTTCTCCTGAGGTCTTGCTCCTCAAGGTGTGGACCGCGGACCACAGACCTCCAGCCACAGCGCTGACTGGGACTTGCTTAGGATAGAGGATCTGAGCCCACCCAGCCCTGCCCAGCAAGCACTGCAGGCTGCCAAGGTGCCCGGTTGATGTGAAAGAACCCTGAAGTCAGAACAGCACTGTTAAAAAAGCAGCCGCTGTGACAAGTGCAGACACCCACGCAGCCCCTCTTCACTCACCCCCGAGCAGCATGCTGGACTCACCCGGAAGGGGACCTCCTGACCATTTCCTGGAAGGCACCCTTCCTTGAATTTGCTGTGTTGACACCTCCCAGCTTGGGAAAGGGCCACCACAGGTCCAGTCAATAACGCTGAGCCAAATAAACGCTCCAACACAACCCCCGGAGGTCATCACTGGGGAGGGCAGGAAGCGAACCGCCGGCCAGACACGCTCCAGGGGACACCCGTCCTCCAGTTTCGCTCAAACCGTCGAGTGCCCCAGAGCAGTCATGTTTCATGTAGCAAATCTGCTTCACTGCATCAGAGGAGCTTTTATTTTTGCAGCTTCCTTTTTCACTCTGAGGGATCCTAGAGTCGGGGTGGGGGCTGCAGCAGGCTGGCAGGGAGCTTGTGGGGTGTCCTGAGCTGTTACCAGCAACACCCCCCCCCCCCCAGGCGTCTGCACATTCTGAACACCCTGCATGGGCACAGGACCATTTAGGGATGGATTCTCACGAAAAGTCCGAGGCCGCCAGATGGTACACGCCGGAGAGCATGGGAGCCAGGCGGTGCAGGTGCGCCTGTGTAAGGGGGTGAAAGCAATTCATCCGGGGCGCGCGGGCGGGGAGGGGCTGAGGGGCGCCGGGGCCAGGCCCAGCACGGCGCTGCAGTGCTGAGCGCTCAAGCACAGCGGAAGAGCGCTTCTAACCCGGCTTGGAACGGGCAGTATTTTAATTACAAACGCGCGCACACACATGTTCTCTCTTCTTTCTGGGAGTTTATTTAAAAAAAAAAAAGGCTAAAATCTCCAAAACCAAGAGGGGAGAAGGATCAGACTCTTAGAGCTGGAAATGGCTCCTGTCTCATCTGGTGATTCCTGGGTTGTCTCCTGACATCTGAAGAAACTGAAGTTCAAAGGAGTCTGTAACTTATTCCAGGTCATCACGTGGTGTGTGGCTGAGTCACAGTCAGAACTCAGGGCCTCTGATTCACAGGCTGGACTTCCCCCACACCCACGGCCTTTCAAATTAAAGACTCACCACACACATATACCACACACACATACCACACACATATACCACACACACACCACACACACCACACACACCACATACACACCACACTCACCACACACACCACATACACACACCACACACATATGCCACACACACACCACACACACATACCACACACATATACCACACACATATACCACACACACACCACACACACCACACACACCACATACACACCACACACATATACCACACACACACACCACACACACACCACACACACCACATACACACACCACACACATATACCACACACACCACATACACACCACACACACCACATACACACCACACTCACCACACACACCACATACACACACCACACACATATGCCATACACACACCACACACACATACCACACACATATACCACACACACATACCACACACATATACCACACACACACCACACACACCACACACAAATACCACACACACCACACACACACACACCACACACACACACACACACCACATACACACCACACACATATACCACACACACACACCACACACACACCACACACATACCACACACACACACACACACCACACACACCACACACACAAACACCACACACAAACCACACACATACACACCACACATGTACCACACCACACACATACACACCACACACACCACACACTGCACGCCACACACACATACACACCACACAAACACCACACACAAACCACACACATACACACCACACATGTACCACACCACACACATACACACCACACACACCACACACTGCACGCCACACACACATACACACCACACAAACACCACACACAAACCACACACATACACACCACACCTGTACCACACCACACACATACACACCACACACACCACACACTGCACGCCACACACACATACCACACCACACAAACACCACACACAAACCACACACATACACACCACACCTGTACCACACCACACACATACACACCACACACACCACACACTGCACGCCACACACACATACACACCACACAAACACCACACACAAACCACACACATACACACCACACCTGTACCACACCACACACATACACACCACACACACCACACACTGCACGCCACACACACATACACACCACACAAGCACCACACACAAACCACACACATACACACCACACCTGTACCACACCACACACATACACACCACACACACCACACACTGCACGCCACACAGACACAGACACTACACACATCACACCACACACACATATCTGTTGTTATGCCTACAGAAAGTTCTGGTAATAAAAATGACACACTAGAGACATAGTCATAGGAAGCACTGAGCAGAGAAGTGTTGCTCTCCTCCGGTAAGGGGAGAGGAGGAGGAGTCTAAACTAAACAGTATTCTATTTCCTCAGCAAGAGTCTGATGTCTGAAGCCCATTAACAAAAATATTTAGAGTTCTCCAAGAAATGTTTTGGAAATAGGAATATTTTAAATAAACTAGCAATAAAAACCAGAAAACAATGCTTACTGTTGAAAATACAGCCTAGGGCAGGAGATTACAGATGCCTGCCAAGTGCCACGTAAAATCACATCCTGAATGAATGGTTCTCAAAGTGTGGCCCCAGGTCCCAGGCGAGCAGCTTCTTCTGGGGATTTTTCAGAAATGCAAGTGCCAGGGCCCCACCCTACCACGGGACTGGTTGAGGGTGAGAGGGACCCAGAGACCTGCATTTTCACAAGTCCCCCACTTCCTCCATCACTGTTCCGATACAGGCTTTGAGAACCTCTGGCCTGATACAAATGAGGTTTCTGGGTAAGGTAGGTCTGAGATAAGCATAGCTCCTGCCAGACACCTATTTATGTTCCCTGTGGTCTGATGGTGTCCTTTCATTGGCGTTTATAATCAACTATTTTTACTCCCATGAAAACCACAGGCTTCTCTCTGGTTAAGATCATTGTTACCCAGGTCAGTGATTGAATTGTGAGTAACAACATCAACTGGAAATAATTTTCTACTAACATGCTCCACTAGCATCAGTGTTATGTATTGAAAAACAAATTAAGAACAAAAACAGTCATGAAATGTTTGCCTCACTCCATATCAAGAGCTGAAAATTGAGACGCGAATTAAAAAATCAACAAAAGCCACTGGGGCTTCCCTGGTGGCCCAGTGGTTAAGAATCTGCTTGCCAGTGCAGAGGACACGGGTTCAATCCCTGGTCTGGGAAGATCCCACATGCCTCAGAGTTGCTAAGCCAGCGAGCCGCAACTACTGAAGCCAGAACGCCTAGAGCCTGTGCTCCACAACAAGAGAAGTCACCACAACGAGAAACCTCATGCTGCAGTGAAGAGAAGCCCAGGTCACCACAACTAGAGGAAGCCCACCCAGAGCAACGAAGACCCAGCACAGCCAACAATAAATAAACCCTAAAAAAAAAAAAAAAAAAAACACTTGGAAAATCCTGTGTT
Organism: Cervus canadensis; assembly: GCF_019320065.1. Taxonomy (NCBI): domain Eukaryota; kingdom Metazoa; phylum Chordata; class Mammalia; order Artiodactyla; family Cervidae; genus Cervus; species Cervus canadensis. Next base: position 108,723,486 of record NC_057388.1, read on the forward strand.
CCCAAGCAGACAGGGAGTGGTTTAATGCTCCAGTAACTGGATGCCTGTCCCCAGGTTGCATCAAGGTACTCCTGGATCCACATGTCCTGGGGTCTGTAAGGAATGCAGAGTCTCAGGCCACCCTGAGAGGCCTGAGGCCTGAGGCCTGAGGCCACCCTGGTGCCCACCCCACCCTGGCACCAGAATCCGCATTTTAACAGGATCCCCGAGGAATTTGCATTCACATTAGACTTCGAGAACAATGCATTCAATGAGACATGGTTAAGTGTTCGGTGAAGTGCTGGATTTCCTAGTCTTTCACCTTCTTGTGCATTGACAAACCAACTGCTGTCCAAAGAGGTATACTAAAAAAAAAAAAAAGAGGTATACTATTATCCACACAGCAATATTGCGCAATTCTTAAATGCTTTCTGTAAGTATGGCACTGTAGTAAGCATTTAAAAACAAAAGAGGAACTTGATTTACCCTTTCTAAATAAACTGATTTAAATTAAAATAACAACTGGCCACTTTTTCACACCATGGGAAGGAGATTTTGAAAAGTCTCTTGAAGACAGAAAGAGTCCCTCACTCGTGTTCAACTCTTTGTGACCCCGTGGACTGTAGCCCACCAGGCTCCTCTGTCCATGGGATTCTCCAGGCAAGAATACTGGAGTGGGTTGCCATTTCCTCCTCCAGGGGAGCTTCCCGATACAGGGATTGAACCCTGGTCTCCCAGATTTGCAGGCAGGTTCTTGACTGTCTGAGCCACCAGGGAACCCCTTGAAGACAGAAAAGTGAAGTGAAAGTGAAATCGCTCGGTCGTGTCCAACTCTTTGCAACCCCATGGACTGTAGCCTGCAAGGCTCCTCTGTCCATGGGATTTTCCAGGCAAGAACACTGGAGAGGGTTGCCATCTGTTTTGAAGACAGAAGCCTACACCACATTTATTTAAGGGAAATCTGAAATTTAGAAAGCAGAGGGGAGAGAGGGGTGACTGGGGGCCTCTGAGCACAGAACATGGGTGTGGACAGAACTAAGTAGGGAAGTAAGAAAACAGGCCAGCCTGGGTGTCAGGCAGCCTCCATGAGATCAAGTCGAGGCTGAGCTCATCTGCCCAGGAAACCGCACGCGGCTGCCGTCGCGGTTAATTCCACAGACTCTATCAGGCTGGGGGTGGAGGGCGCAGGCAGGGGCACGGCCCGGCAGTGGGGCTGAGGGAAGTGGGGAGCCCCTCCGTGGGGCGAGCTTTTCCCAGCACTGCTCTGCCTCCCGGAGATGAGAGCTGGGAGGGCAGGCGGCTTTGCCCCGCAATGCAAACCCATGTTTTATGCAGCAGGGCCTCAAAGCAGCCCTGCTGAGCAACCTAGGGGGGCCCCCTCTGCTGGGAGGGTGGCTCCCCGCTCAGAGTAAAAGCGGCTATGATATTCTCTTTAGTGAGAAAAATGCCCTCGCCATCTGCTGCATTATTGATGGCCTTCCCGGGGCCTGGCCTGCTATTCGGATGCCTCTAATAGTTTCATCTTTTCGTTTGCTTGCAGCTTGCTGGGCTTTGTTTTCTAACATAAGTACTGGGACACATGTGCTGCACCCTCAGCGCCTTGCTGGTCCATGAAAGGTGCAGGTAGCCCTGGTTTAAGGATAACGCGTACTGACTGCAGGAATATAATAAAATCCTTACATACGAGGCTCCATCTCAAATGCCTTTCTTACCGCACACCCTTCAGAACCAGTTTGGATCAACCACATGACTTGTGGAGACAAGTGTCACCAGCACTGCCTGAAGGGAGCAGACCCCCTCTGCTCCGGACTGTGCTCAGCCGTGTGGCCGTCACAGGCCTGTAAGAGACCCCCCGGCCCTGCCTGCGCCCACAGGGGGCCCGTTACAAAGACTGCATGCCTGGCAAGTCGTGTCCGACTCTATGAGACCCCATGGACTGTAGCCCACCAGTCTCCTCTGCGCATGGGATTTCCTAGACAAGATTACTGGAGTGGGTTGCCATTTCCTCCTCCAGGGGATCTTCCCGACCCAGGGATCAAACCTGGGTGTCTTGCGTCTTTCTGCACTGGCTGGAGGATTCTTTACCACTGTGCCCCCTGTAACCGAGTAAATATGTGAGGGGCTGGAGACCATGGCACCAGGAGCCGACATGACCGAGAAAAGGGCTTTGTGCGGCTCCCAGATCCTGGCACTTCCTCTTTATCATGTGTGCAAATAAACAACCTCAGCATTGTGGGGTTTACACCAGTGCATAAGTAACACACACAACAACTGTAGTATAAGTAGGGTGGGGTAAACAGGCTTTTTTTTACAGTTGCAAATCTTTACATTTATGTGAAATAATACATGTTATTTCATATAATACATATAATGATATGTATAATTCATATAATATATATAATAATACATGTTATTTATGTGAAATAACTCTAAAGAGACAGGGACCACCAGGAATGTTCATTGTAACCCCTTGAGCAACCACTTGTTCAGTCGCTTTGTGACTCTCTGTGACCCTGTAGCCCGCCAGGTTCCTCTGTCCATGGGATTCTCCAGGCAAGAATAGTGGAGTGGGTTACCACTGCCTACTCCAGGGGATCCTCCTGGATCAAGGATCAAACCTGGGTCTCCTGCATTGGCAGATGGATTCTTTTAACACTGAGCTACCAGCGAAGCAACCACTAAGAAAATGCAAAAAAGATACAGTGCCAATAGATAATAGACACATTTAAAGGGAATTCTAAAAATCAACCAACTTTAAAAAAAGGACAATCAGGCTACAAATAGCAAAATGATGGACTTCATATCACATCAATAATTAAAATAAACGTAGAGGATCAGACTCTGCAAAGAAAAGACAGATATTCAGAGTGCATTTTAAGAAGGAGACCCAGTTGATACGCTGTCGACAAGAGACGTACTTTTAACACACAGATAAGCTGAAAGTACAGGGTGGGGAAAGGCGCATACCATCAGTTACTATGTCAACATCAGATCAAAGGCACTTGAAGACAGAGTGTGCCCAGGAATAAAGAGGGGCATTTCATGATAATGAAAGGGTCAATTTGTCAGAAAGTCCTAACAGACACAAAGGTGTATGCGCTTCATAACAGAGCTTTAAGCTACGTGCGGCAAGACTGGACAGACGGAAGAGAGAAGTGGACAGAGGCCCAGGGAGCCTGTGTGCGTGCGGGTCAGCACACAGACACAGGGCCCCAGGCCAGCAGCCCCGGGTGCGTTCTGCACAGACAGCCTACAGATCAAGAGCAAAACCCTTCCCCTCCAGAGACGAAAGCTCCCGATGCGATCAGGTGAACGCAGATGAATGCGATCAGGTCAGCAGGGGAAGTCCCCTGCTCCTCGCCGCTTGCCGGGGGCTGCTTGGTGGTGAGTTTGGCTGCAAGAGGCGTGTTGTTTTCAGCTGCTGATGGGTGGCTAGGTAAGCTGACACCGACCGGGCGTGTCAGGGGGGTCGCTCTGGAGGTGGTCCCATCTCCCTCAGAGGTGGAGGTCATCTGCTCCCTAGGTGAGGTCACAGGGCGTCCGCACACCCAAGACTCCTTATGGCTGGTCCTGCTTGGGGCGACCCTCTGATCGGAGCATAGCAATGACCCTGAGTGTGGGAAGGCGGGGACTCATCTCCTTTCTCAGCTCGTAATACAGAGAAAGTTTACACCCAGGAAACGAGTCCAATACTCAGTGATAATCACTGAATTACAATTCCCCAAACTTTACCTGCGATTCCCTGGTAGTTCAGCTGGTAAAGAATCCACCTGCAATTCAGAAGACCTGGGTTCAATCCCTGGGATGGGAAGATCCCCTAGAGAAGGGAACGGCAACCCACTCCAGTATTCTGGCCTGGAGAATCCCAGGGACTGTATAGTCCATGGGGTCGCAAAGAGTCGGACACAACTGAGCAACTTTCACTCATTCACTCAAACTTTACTTATTGCAAAGGGAAGAAGTCCACTAGCAGATTAAATTACTTTCCAGCAAAATTAAATATATAACGAGAACAAACTAAATCTAGCCCCAATGAATCTAACAATCTAACAAACTAAATCCAGCCGAAAATCTAACTAAACAATCTAACAAACTAAATCTAACAAACTAAATCTAGCCTGAAATCTAACTAAACAATCTAACAAACTAAATCTAGCCTAAAATCTAACTAAACAATCTAACAAATTAAATCTAACAAACTAAATCTAGCCTCATTAAAAAATAGCAACCCAATGTCTAAAAGCATGAGCAGTGGAAGGGGTTCCTATAAAATCACAGTTCAGCTCTGATTTAAAAAAAAAAAAATAGGGAACCAGGAAGTCACTGTGAATAAAAAGCAGAACAAGAGCCATTTGTCCTGGAAGGGACCGACGGAAGGTGAAGAGGAGAGGTGAGAGTATTTATTCCCTGCTTCCATCTGAGAAGCCAGAGCAGCACTGCCCCAGAGAGGAGAGCGGTGAGGAGTATCAATCCCACAGTCAGAACTCAGATTGGCTGGTAACATGTGACCAGGAACGGTGCACTTTTGGCAGGATGTGCAGTTCAATTATTTTATGGGTGAGTGTTGGAATGTGTCCTGAGGAAACAAGGATAAAGATGCACCTCCATATTTAGCTATGGAGATACTGGACTTCCCTGGTGGCTCAGTCAGTAAAGAATCTGCCTGCAGTGCAAGGGACTTGGGTTAAGATCCCCTGGAGAAAGAAATGGCAACCCAGTCTGGTATTCTTGTCTGGGCAAGTGCCATGGGTGGAGGAGCCTGGCAGGCTACAGTCTGTGGGGTCATAAGAGTCAGACACTACTTAGAGACTAAACCACCACTGCTATGAAGATACTGTTGAAGCTTTGTTTATGATACTAAAATGTATGAGGCTCTCTATAGATGTCCAGAGATAAGACATGCTAAGAAATCACACATACAAACACACTCACACATACTCACACACACACACACACACACACACACACACATCTATGCAGCGGGAAACTTGTTGCTGAAAAATGTGTATTTCTTACCCTGAATGATATTTACCCTGGATTGTTGGAGGTGGGGTTAAGTTGAAAAACAAGACAGAATATTACATCCTATAGAGTTCTAATAGTAAAATCTTTTTCTTTTTGGCCGCGCTGTTCGGCATGTGGGATATAGTTCCCTGATCCGGGATCAAACCAGGGCCCCCTCCATTAGGAGCGCAGAGTCTTAACCACTGGACCACCGGGGAAGTACCATAGTTAGAAGATCTTGTCCATAAACTTACATGTGTGCTTGTGCATATAAGATGCTATCCGTGACTATTCCTGGGTTTGAAAATGACGGGTGATTTCCGTGTTCCAGTTTTTACCTCTGAGTTTTCTACAGGAATATAACCTACTCTCCATAACCCTATTGTACCTGGTAACCAAGCCCAGTAAAAAGACAAGCGCAAATTTGCGTCGGCTTGGGGCCTTCCTGATATTACGGGAGAGCTCTCCTCCTGTGACCGTAACCCCCCTACCTCGGGGCGCTCAGTGACCAGCCCACTAGGGATTCAGGAGAAGTGGCCGTGTCCCTCACTTCTCCTGGGAAGCCGGCAGCCCCACAGCAGCCCTGTTGGGGCCTTGAGGATGGTTTTCAGAAGCGTCAGTGTCGTCGCTGGTAGCTTGAAGCGAAGGCTAGCGGTCTTGCAGACTTCTGGAAGCCTCTTGCTGGGAGAAGAGTTGGTGGTGGTCCCACAGAGACCCAGTAGGACTCGGGTCTCCTGGGTTGTTTAAAGAAAGAAGCTTTGCTGAAAATACTCCCTAGAGGGGAGGCCAGGGTGAAGAGGACAAACAGGGGAGGGTGGGCGTCCACAGACCAGCCGTTGAGGGTGGCTGTTCCCACCCCAGAGCCGGTGGAGCTGCAGGGGCCCCGGGGGGCACGCACGGTCATGGGCAAGAAGGGAGCAGGGACAGGGCACCCCAACCTCCTGCCCCCCACCCTCCCATCTCTGGCCAGCACCTCCCACTGGCCAGAGCCTGCCCCAGGCAGCCAGCAAGCGGGGAGAGCAGGGAGATGCAGCCTGCAGGGCAGACCTGTCTGTGGGGTGAGAGTGGGTGGGCGGCGCTGGGGGATGAGGGACTCAGGGGAGCCTCCCGAGAGGACCCAGCCAGGGACGACCCCCAGGGACCCCCAGGGACCTGAGAGCACTCTCATAACCCAGCCTGCGTTCTGTGTGCAAAGGCCGTTGACGTTCAGAAGTCAAGCACTGGGAGAGCAAGGAAGAGGGGGCATCAAAGGCGAAAAAAGAAAAAGAAGCTTAAAGGGCAGAGGACTTGTAACAAGGGCCTTGCAGCCCCACAGGTGGCGCTGAGCGCATGGCAGCTGAGGAGCCGGGAGGAGGGCCCCCTCAGTCGGTCTCTCTCTCTCTCGTCGTTGTAACCAGGGGCCCGGAAGGCAGGCTCTGCTGTCACCAGACACAGAACGGAAAACCGGGTCACGGTCAGGTGTGTCTTCTTCTTCTTTCCCACATTTAAACGACTGTGGTCAAATATACATAAAACTTACCATTTTAACCACATTTAAATGCACTGTTCAGCGGTATTAAACATCACCACCATCCATCTCCAGAACCTTCCTAAATTGTAACCCTCTCTCCATTAAACACCAGCCCCTGGTAACCAACATCTTCAGTGTGCTCAGTCTATCAGTCATGTCTGACTCTCTGTGACCCCACGGACTGTATCCCGCCAGGCTCCTCTGTCCATGGGATTCTCCAGGCAAGAACACTAGAGTGGGTTGCCATGTCCTTCTCCAGGGGATCTTCCCAACTCAGGGGTGGAACCCGTGTCTCCTGCATTGGCAGACAGATTCTTTACCACTGAGCCCCCTGGGAAGCCCAACCACCACCTACTTTCTACAAATGTGACTCCTCTTGGGACCTCATATAAGTGAATCTCAAAGTCTTACTGTTCTTGTGGCTCTTCACTTCAGCATAATGTCAAGGTCCATCCCTGATGGGGCAGGTGACAGAATATCCTCCCAACTCCTTGTGAGGACCACAGTTTGTTTATCCATCATCCATCGATGGGCATGTATGTTGCTTGCACCCCTTGCTATCGTGAAGAACGCTGCCGTGAATACAGTGAGCAGACACCTGTTCCATCTCCTGCTTTCCCTTTTTTTCAGGGATAAATCCAGAAGTGGAATTGCTGAATTGTATGGTAATTCCGTGTTTAACTTTTTGACAAGTCGCTCTTCTGTTTTCCATGACGATGGTACCCCTGTACGTTACCACCACCAAGGCGCAGGGTTCCAAGGCTCCACATCCTCGCCAACACCGGTTCTGTGTTGTTGTTGTTAATAACCAACCTCGTGGGTGTGAGGTGGCATGTCACAATGGGGTTGATTTGCGCTTCCCTGGTGATGAGTGATGTTGAGCCTGTTTTTGGGTGCTCGTTGGCCAACGGTAAGGCTCCTTTGCTTCCTCCATCTTGTATACACGATCCTGTTGAAATCTGCTTGGGTCCAGACCCCCGCGTATCCAACTGCCTTCCCACCATCAGCCACTTGCTGCCCATGGCCCCCTAGACGTTCATGTTTGACAGTAAACCCACTCCTCCCCCAACCCCCGACCCCACAGCCCGAGCTCCTTCTTCTCCAGGATCCAGAGGCATGAGCTGGATGGAGGCACTGCCACCCGGACCCACGGGGAGCCTCACCCCTTCCTCTGCCTCCCCAGGAAATTCCAGGAAACTTTCCCATTAGGCACCCGGGCAGCCTCTGTCCTCCCTGTGTTCCTACCATCACCTACTTTGTCCCCTGAGGTCCATGGCTCCTGTCCTCCCAGCTCACCCCAAGCCTGGCTGGAAAACATGATGCAATTTTTCTACTTTTTCTCTTTCTTTTTCATCTTGAACAAGGGTGCATATGAATGCCCCCTTTTTTTTTGTTTAAAGATTTTGTTGCCAATGCCAGAAAGTGACGAGGGATTAAAAGCAACAAGCAAAGCGAGCCTGAACACTGGAGGCACTGTCCCTAGGCTATAACTGTCGCTCGGGCCTTTGCATCTTTGGCCCTGAGGCCCGGGGTTTCTGCCCGACCCCGTCTCCTGGCCACGGCTGAGCAGAAGACATGATGCCCCCTCCTCCCTCGCAGACCCTGGACGGAAAGGCGACGTGGCAGGGGTCATGGGCTCCGTGCCCCCTGAGACCTTCCAGCAGGTGGCTCACGCTGACGGGCCACAGCCTCCACCAGCTGCACCCCGTCCGGGGCCTGGAGCGGACAGAGGACACAGCGAACCCCACATTCTGCCCCAGGCTCCCAGATCTCGGCTCCCCTCCGCCCCACCACATGAGCCAGCGCTGTGGCCCATCTCCCCACACAGCTACTACTGCCCCTGCTCTGGGCCCATCCAGGTCTCCACTCTGACCGTCTCCTGGAGCAAACAATGTGAGTATGACCCCCTCACCCCGGCCCCGAGCTCATGGGACGCACCACATCTGGAGCGGCAGGCACCCTAGGGCTGCACCAAGTGTTTCCAAACAGAAATTCAGTTCTGCTAACATTTATCAAACAGGTTGACAGGGGCACCTCTGCTCAGGCGGAGGCCACACCTGACGTGACGTGTCCGGGCGCACGTGGTCACACCACCGTGAGGAGCGTGACATGTGTATTCAGTCCAGAGCACCGCAGGCCCTGCTCACAGCTGTGCCTGTGTGCTGCTGGTTTCCTGGGCCTCTGGGACAGAGACAGACCTGGACAGCACATTAAAAAGCAGAGACATCACTTTGCTGACATAGGTCCGTCTAGTCAAAGCCATGTTCTTTCCAGTAGTCACGTATAGATGTGAGAGTTGGACCATAAAGAAAGCCAAACAATTGATGCTTTTGAACTGTGGTGTTGGAGCAGGCTCTTTAGAGTCCCTTGGACTGCAAAGAGATCCAACCAGTCCATCCTAAAGGAAATTAACTCTGAATATTCATTGGAAGGACTGATGCTGAAGCTGAAGCTCCAATACTTTGGCTACCTGATGTGAAGAACTGACTCATTGGAAAAGACCCTGATGCTGGGAAAGACTGAGGGCAGGAGGAGAAGGGGACGACAGAGGATGAGATGGTTGGATGGCATCACTGACTCGATGGACATGAGTTTGAGCAAGCTCCAGGAGATGGTGAAGGACAGGGAGGCCTGGCGTGCTGCAGTGCATGGGGTCGCAGAGAGTCAGTATATGACTGAGCGAGTGAACAGCAATAGACACCTATCCTCTCACAGTTCTGGAGGCCAGAAGTCTGAATTTGAGGTGCATCAGACCGTGCTCCCTCTGGAGGCCCTGGGGAAGGGTCCCTCCTGCCCCTTCCAGCTGCAGGGGCCTGGGGCCGTTCTCGGCTTCCTGGGCTCACAGCCGCACCCTTCCCCGATCTCTTCCATCATGGCCTGGCCTTCCCGGGCGTCTCCCCTCTCTGTGGCTCTTCCGCTCTTCTTGTGAGGACACCGTCGTGCTGGGTTAAGGGCCAGCCCTGCTCCGGGATGACCTCATCATGACTAATCACAGCTGCAGTGACCCAGTTTCCAAAGAAATCCTGTATTTGTCTTCTGAGGTCCCAGGAAGGACATGGATGTGGGGGGACACTCTGGCCCGGGGCACCCAGCTACAAGCCCAGCACCCCCCGAGTCACGGGGGCCTCGAGGGTGGGCCCAGGCCTCCTGCACAGACACTCCGGCCTAAGCAACTCCATCTCAGAGGAGCCGACTGGCCCAGCCTCCACCTCTCTGACCCCTGATCCCACAGCCCTGGCGACTCCTCTGCACCATGGCTGCCGCCCAGCCCCAGGGCCACTCCGTGACTTGTTACTGTCTTCAGCTGCTGTCCCTCTGAATCCTCCTGTCTGGCTGGAGTCTCTCCTCCTCCAGACTCTTGTGTCTAATAACGTGTGTGTAGGTGCCGGGTCATGCCAGTGGACAGAGCACAGATGCCCACATGAAGGAGGGAACACAGAGTTCTCTGCCTGACGCCCCGTCCTGGGAGGGCAGGGAGGGTCACCATCCCTCCCGAGCCCACTCTCGGCTTCCTCTTGGCCCTGTTTGGACTCTGAGACCCCCACAAACCACTCCTCAATGTGCCACCCTTCCCGCCCTGGAGTTCTTCCTTTGTTCCACCTGGAAAAGCCCAGCTTCTCATGCCCGGGATGGTGGCACAAAGGACTCACCTCACCACCCTGCAGACCTTGTGGAATCACATCCCAAAAGGCCAAGGAGGCCCTGCAGGCTGAAACGCAGGCTGCTCTCAGCCCGGCAGCTCCTCCCTCCTCCCCCAACACCTCCCACACGCCTGAAACCCTTGAGGGCAGGCCCACCCGGTGGCCCACTCGTCTGGCCCCAGGCCTTCCTGAGGGCGCCTTCCTGAGGGCACCCTCCTGGGGGCAGCAAACATCCTCACCCAACATCCGTCCAGCCTCTGCAGGCTCTTTGGGGGAACTGCCCACACTTTCTCCTCTTTCTTTCTCCCTTAGTCTACTGGAATCTTCCATCAGGGCTGAAAAGCATGTCTCTCTCCAGACCACGCTCTGCTCCAGCCTGGTTCTCCCCTGCTCATCCATACCTGCCTCCTCATGAAGCACCAGCCCAACTCTGCCGTCCCCCCAGCCCACATCACTGTGCCCTTCCGCCAGGAGCGAGCCTTTGTCTCTGCCGACCCCTCTTCCTGGAACACACCTCCCTGGGTTTCTTTTTTTTTTTTTTAACACGGAAGAGATGTCTACAAAGTTTGCGTGTAATCCTTGCTTAGGGGCTGCACTGATCTCTGCATTCTCCCAGGTTAGTGTGCACGCTGCCAAAGGGAGCGCCTCCCTGGCTTTCTCAACCATCCTTTCTTCCTGCTCTGGGACCTTCCGCCTCAGTGCCCTCTGCCGCCTCCCGGCCTCCTCTCCACCCCCAGGCCGTCGTGTCTTCATCCTTCGTCCCACGCCCCCTGCCTTGGCCCGTCCTCCCCACTGGCTCCGGTCACCATAGGCAGCGGTCTCAGTGAGACTCACCAACTTTCCACATCAAAGCCGTTTGAAACAGGAGGGAAGTGGGCAGGGCACAACTTTTGAAGGAATGACACAACCCGAGGACACAACATAAACTGATTAGAATCAAGTCTGTCCAAGATGGCAGACAAGTCAACTAGACCTTGATCCTCAGTATAAGCTCCTTGTAACAAACATCAGCAGGCTAAACGGCACACCCAGAGGTGCCATGACAGTTCCAAGGTCAACCATCAAAGATCAAAAGGGGGGCGGTGGCCCAGTTCCTGGAAGTCTCCACCCCACTCCCAAAATATTGTTGCTCTTGTTCTGTTGCTAAGTCACATCCAACTTCTTGTGACCCCATGGGCAAATTATTAATAGTTGGAATAATCCTCCCACTCATTAGCCTATGAAATCACCCAGCCCATAAAAGTTAACCACACCACATTTTGAGAAGCACTCACCCTCTGTAGTGGCCCACACTGTGTCTGTGGAGCGTGTTTCTCTCCAAATAAACCCACTTCTTACCTCTCACTGTGTCTCTCACTGAATTCTCTCTGCAATGAGACATCCAGAGCCTGAACCACTCCTGTGATCTCGGGCGGAAGACCATGGTTTTGGCTCAGCTTGAGTCCCGGAACATGGGTTCAGGGTTTCCCGGGTGGTGCTAGTGGTAAAGAACCAGCCTGCCAGTGAAGGAGACTAAGAGACTCGGGTTCAATCCCTGAATCGGAAGATTCCCTGGAGGAGGGCATGGCAACCCACTCCAGTATTCTCGCCTGGAGAATCCCATGGACAGAGGAGCCTGCTGGGCTATGGTCCGTAGGATCGCAGAGCCAGACACGACTGAGTGACTTAGCACACATGCTCATGGATTCAAGTCCCAGTCTGAGGTAAAGGGACTCTGCATCTCTCTTGAATCTTCTGTTCCCTCTCTGAGTACCTCTGACCCACCTGGACCTACAGCAGCAGCCCTGGCCCCCTCCCACCACTGCAGAAGCTGAGCTGCTCTGTCGGCATGGACCCTGGCTGCCCAGCGGATACACTGGCGCGCTGAGTACCAGTCAGGACAGCAGAGGACACAGTGACTGCGAGGAAGACGTGACCAGCCAGAGAGGGAGTCACAAGGCTAAAAGATACTCTTTCTTTTCTCCAAAAACATGCTTCTTTCTTGCAAAACATGTTTCCCCATAACCCATATGGGCGACGTCGTTGCCGTGACCAGCCCAGGGGATGGGTTTCCTGACAGTGGTGGCCATGCTGGTAAGGCTCTGCCCTGCGTCTCCCCCCTCGCCAGCTCACTCACCTCATCCGCTCACTCTTCCGGGGTGACACTGACAGGAAAGTCTCAGCGCATGAGCTGAGGTGCTCCCCAACATACCGGAATACCATCCTGCTATCAAAACAATACACACACTTCACACCCACGGGGACAGCTAGAATCAAAGAGTCAGGAAACGGCCAGCACTGGCAGGGATGTGGAGGAACCAGAACTTCCCACACGGCTGGTGGGGATGTAAATGGTGTGGCTGCTTTGGAAGAGAGTCCACAGTTCCACCGTTAAAGACAGTTGCCAAAGGCCAGCAGGTCCACTCAGGAGAAGGGGAAAGACATCCACAGAGACACGCACATACAAACGCTTGTAGCATCATTATTCATCAAAGCCAAACAGTGGAAACAACACAACTGTCCATCCACTGGTGAATATACCAAATGCGGTGCTTCCATAAAATGGGACACTACTCACCATAAAAAGGAAGGAGGCATGCATATCTGTACAATGAGGATGAACCTTGAGAACGCTGTGCTAAAGTGGCAGAAGCTAAACACAAAAGACCAAAGACCACATATTATATAATTCTATTTGTATGAAACTCCAGAACAGGAAAACCTACAGAGACAGAAAAGAGGTTAGCAGTTGCCCAGGGATGGGTTTTTCTTGGGCTCCAAAAATCACTGCAGATGGTGACTGCAGCCATGAAAATAAAAGATGCTTGCTCCTTGGAAGAAAAGCTACGACAAACTTAGACAGCATATTAAAAAGCAGAGATATTACTTTACCAGTAAAGGTCTGTCTACTCAAAGCTATGGTTTTTCCAGTAGTAAAGTATGGATGTGAGAGTTGGAGAGTTGGACTATAAAGAAAGCTGAGCACCAAAGAACCAATGCTTTTGAACTGTGGTGTTGGAGAAGACTCTTGAGAGTCCCTTGGACTGCAAGGAGATCCACCCAGTCCATCCTAAAGGAGATCAGTCCTGAATATTCATTGGAAGGACTGATGCTGAAGCTGAAGCTCCAATACTTTGGCCACCTGATGCGAAGAACTGACTCACTGGAAAAGACCCTGATGCCAGAAAAGATTGAAGGCAGAAGGAGAAGGGGATGACAGCAGATGAGATGGTTGGATGGCATCACCGACTCAATGGACATGAGTTTGGGTAAGCTCCAGGAGTTGGTGATGGACAGGGAGGCCTGGCATGCTGCTGGTTGATGGGGTCACAAAGAGTCGGACACGACTGAACTGACTGACTGAGGGCTGGGGAGTGGAGGCTGGCAGGGTGGGGTGAAAAAGGATAAAGGGAATGATGTTTAGGCACAGTTTCTTTTCGGGTTGATGAAATGTTCTCAAATTGACTGGGGCTTCCCTGGTGGCTCAGATGGTAAAAATTCTGCCTGCAATGCAAGAGACCCAGGTTTGATTCCTGGGTCAGGAAGATCCCCTGGAGAAGGGAATGTCTACACACTCCAGTATTCTTGCCTGAAGAATTCCATGGACAGAGGAGTCTGGTGGGCTACAGTCCACGGGGTCAGAAAAAGTCGGACACAACTGAACGACTTTCACTTTTTTCTCAAATTTACTGTGGTGATGGTTTCACAGTTCTGTGGATGTACTAAGTGCTATGGAAGTGTACACTTTAAATGGGTGAATTACATGGTTTGTGAATTTTATCTCAAGAAAGCTGTTAAAGAGTGATGACATAGTCAATGCTGACTCAAAGATACTCACAAGCTCCAAAGGACTAATTCCACTGTATATGAAGTATGATTCTCCTTGTGTTTTGTTTTAAACACACATACATGCACAGGAAAAATATCTGGAAATACCCCAAGAAGTTACAGTGAGTATCTCTAGGTGATGGCCTTATGGATTTAAATATATATTTTCACATACTTTCTGTATGTTTTATAATAGGCACGTAATCTCTTACTTACCTGGCAGGGGAGATACCATGATCACGAAGGTGGTTTTCCCAGGGCGAGGCTTATCCACTGCACTCTGGATGTGCTGACCCCTGCGATTTCCCCAAATGTGGGAAACTCGACTATGTAATTTGTGGTAGTGGAAAAAAAAAAATAATAATATAATCACCTACCTTATTTTTTAAAATGGATTAAATAGGTTATTTTTAGATGGCTATTAATGTTATTATTAAAAGTATATCAGGAATAGAGACTAAAGTCCATAGATTGCTCCCTGCACACACAACATCTCAAAGTCCTTAGAACACGTCCCCCTGCTCGCACCGCCCGCCCCCCCCCACACACACACACCCGTGATCCCACGATTTGTCTATGTCCAGAAGACCTACTCAGCATCGCGCCCTCAGTGACTGGTCTGGGGAGACGACACAGCACTGGACTTAGTTCATAAGCGACGGAAAACGCCCCTTGCGTAACAGCACATCTATAATTGAGAATGGTAATAAATGGTACCCTCATGAGCACATTTCCTCAGATACTTAACTCCGAGTCACTGGCTGGGGCTGGAGAGAACAGATCCCATTATGCTCAACAGAAAGACTCCATCAGTAACAGCCTCACTGCAGATGATGGCATTTCAAACCATCGAAATTCCTGGATATGGTTTCTGGTAGCGAGGCTGCAGGCTGCAAGGCAGTCAACTCAGCTCCGTCCATTGTCATTCCGTGGACTGACTTCTTCATTCACGGGCCCAGACTCCAGAGGCTTTAGGCAAACCACACTCCTGGGGGTGCAGTGATGAACGACAGGTGAAGGCAAGGCCACAGACAGCCCTAGCAGGATCTAGCAAAACGCAGCCCACGGGACTCCCTCCTGCCTTCTCTCAGATCTGCGGGGTCTCTGTGTAACTCCAGGAGGCCCCTGGTTCAGAGTGGCACACGGGAGAGGGGATGGAGAGGCAGAGGCAGGGCCGTATTAACCTCGGCTTGGCTGGAGAGAGAAAGGTAACTGAGTGAACAGACCTTGATATACCAATTAGCTAACAGAATTGATAGCACTTTCCCAAACAGCAGAGAGGCAATGCAGGATCTCATACCGTTTTTATAAGGTATGTACTTGGTATTAAAACAAAGATATTGGGATAGTCTGAATGTCCAGGCAGAATGGCAGAGGGAAAAAAGATGAAGGAAACAATCTCAGATCCCACAAGACAGGTACACTGCAATTTGTGCTGTCAGAAGTTCCTGTAAACAGCAACTTGGTTGGTAAACACTGACCTGTCACCTCGTTGTCTTAAACCTCATACATCTGAAAATATCAGGTTTTGAAAGCAGATGTGCGGAAGAGAAGCTTCCTGCATTTTCTGCTGTTTCCCTGTTGAATCCATGGCACGCCTACATTTCAGAGTTATGGCCGTGAGGCACATTCATCTCCGTGAGGTTAAGAGCTTGATTTCTATCAGTGCTTCCTAACCTGTGTGCATGCGACTCGAGTCTCAGGGTGGAGTAGGGGATACCCAGCATAAGCTTCTGATGGCTGAAGAAGGAATGACTCTCAAGTTACACAGCATCCATCATATTAGTGAGCCATCATTTATCGAGCAAGTTTCCTGTCAGTTGATAACTGGGCCAGCTTTTTGGAACTTCGTGGGTCCCAGTGTTACTGTGATGGTATGTATGTGTGTGTGTGTATATACATATATATATTTAATGTATGTATATATATATACTACATGTATATGTATGTATATTTACATGTACTCTTTGCGACCCCATGGACTGTAGCCCACCAGGATCCTCTGTCCATGGGATTTCCCAGGCAAGACTACTGCAGTGGGTGGCTGTTGCCTTTTCCAGGGGATCTTCCTGACCCAGGGCTCGAACTTGAGTCTCCTGCATTAGCAGGAGGATTTTTTACCACTGAGCCACCTAGGAAGCCCACAGACATGCTTGTTGTTGTTGTTCAGTCACTAAGTTGTGTCTGACTCTTTGCAACCACATGGACTGCAGCACGCCAGGCTTCCCTGTTTTTCACTATCTCCCAGAGCTTGCTCAAACTCATGTCCATTGAGTTGATGACGCTATCCAACCACCTCATTCTCTGTCACCTCATCCTCCTCCTGCCTTCAATCTTTCCCAGCATCAGGGTCTTTTCAAATGAGTCAGCTCTTTCCATCAAGTGGCTAAAGTACTGGAGCTTCAGCATCAGTCCTTCCAATGAATATTCAGGGTTGATTTCCTTTAGGATTGACTGGTTTGACTTCTTTGCTGTCCAAGGGACTCTCAAGAGTTTTCTCCAACACCACAGTTCGAAAGCATCAGTTCTTCGGCGCTCAACCTTCTCTACAGTCTAATTCTCATATCCATACATGACTACTGGAAAAACCATAGCTTTGACTATACATCCCTTTATTGGCAAAGTGACGTCTCTGCCTTTTAATATGCTGTCTACGTTTGTCATAGCTTTTCTTCCAAGGAGCGTCTTCTAGTTTCATGCCTGCAGTCATTGTCCACAGTGCTTTTGGAGCCCAAGAAAATAAAATCTGTCACTGTTGCCACTTTTTCCCCCATCTACTTGTCATATGATAATATATATATTACATGTGTATAGATGTGTGTGTAGTGGCTCAGCAGTAAAAAAAACCCTCCTTCAATGCAGGAGACACAAGTTCAATGCCTGGGTTGAGAAGACCCCCTGGAGGAGGGCATGGCAACCCACTCCAGTATTCTTACCTGGAGAATCCCATGACTGAGGGGCCTGGCGGGCTCCAGTCCACAGGGTCGCAAACAGTCGGACATGACTAAATTGACTGAGCATATATATATATATATATATATATATATATATATATATATATACATATATATATATGTATTACATGTATTAATATATGTATATATACCTACAGAGAAACATAGCTCCATGCACTTACCCAAGAACTGGAAAGAATGGCCAGGGTCCCATTTCCCTTAAGTCAAAAGAGCTTTGAACTTTGGGGAACAAAGTACATAGTTGTGACCAGGGCAGAGACGGGAAAGCCTGTCCTGCCCACCCAACAGGCAGAGCAGAAGACGGAAGACTCCTCTGCACACACTCCTGCTTTGGCTGGGTCAGGCTCAAGAAAAGAAAATAAATCACATTATTAGCAAATGCTGTCTTGATTGAACATAACCATTCAAAAGCAGTTTTGGTTATAATCCAGTGTCAACAGTCTTTTACACTCTTATAGAAGTAGATTAGGTGAGGTTCATGCCAGGTTGGCACCTTGGACTGGGGTGGGGGAGGGGGGGCTGTATGACATCCACACAACCAGGCTGTGTCTAGCCAGTCAGGTGGAGGAGATTTAGAGAAACTAGTTCTGACCCTGGGGTAACAGGAAATGTCTACTCAGCACTTCTCAAGTTACCTAGTGAAACATCCTTATGGTCCAGGAGAGTAAACACACCCCCTGAAAGCATTACTTTTCCTTGAGGTCTCTGGATTATCACTCATGAGAATCCCATCCTCACCTCCACCCCCAAAATGAAGTTTGAGAAATGTTGGTACCTCAGGAAGGCTTTTTTTTTTTTTAGGAAGGCTTTTTTAATCTTCTGGCATTAAGTCAGAAACCCCAGTGTTGAAGAGATCACACAATATGGCATTTCACACTGCCTAAGCCTGTAGGGTCTCTTGGCTGTGAGCGGATTTGCTATTTAGAGCACAAACTTCCTCTCAATCTCTGCTCACCAGCAGACAGTGGGAAAAGACCAGAGTTTTTCTCCTGTTGTTCAAGGACATCTTAAACAATACAATCTTGCTCAACAAGATGTGGGTTTTCAGTTGGCATGGGGCCTGCCCTCCTCTTTAGACGGCCAGACTCATGTGGCAAACAAGATATAAATACATGACATCAACAAGATAAAATAATATCTTATTTTTATCCCAAGTGGTTTTGATGGTTTGTTTTCCACTGAGAGACAGTTAGAAACTAGAAGAAACTATTTTATGAGTGAAGATTTCATCATTTACATTTTCGTAAAAGGGGCTCGGGTCAGAAAGGGTTTCTGAAACCGCTCTGGTGGCTGGGAAACACGGCTGAGCCCTTAGACGTGCCAGCACCTTCTGGTCACTGCAGGCACTAACCCACTTTATACCAGCAGGTGCGGTGACCGATCAGGAACCTTAGACAGCAGGGCATGGAACGGAAGTCAGAGCATCACCACGGGACTCGCCGGGGCAGAGAGTGACCATCTGGAGGGGAGGCTTTTGAACGGGTCATGTCTGGGACAGGGTCCGGAGGCTAAGGTCTTCCAGCACCGGACGCCAGGCTCGCGGCTGCCAACTGCTGGGAAACCGCCCTCCCGCGGCCGCCGTCCACCCGAGGCCCCGGGCGCTGTAGGCCAACCCCGTCCGTCCGTCAGTCAGTTAGGCAGTGCTCCCTCCCCCCGGCCGGTCCATCGGCCCGTCAGTCAGTCAGTCCCCCTCCCCCGCTCCACCCTCTAACCAGCCCGTCGGTCCCCCCGCCTGTTGTCCTCTCGAAGCAACGCGTCCCCTCCCCCGAGCCCGTCGGTCAGGCCGTCCCCCGTCATCCCCCACCACCAGCTAGCGTCCGGCCCCCGGGCGCGCTCAGCCCGCCGTCCGTCCGTCCGCGCTCCCGAGCCAGCGCGCCGGGCGCGGGGCGGCGGTGGCGTGTGATGACGTCATATGGGCCGCCCGCCCGCGATTGGCCGCAGCCTCCTCACCAGACCCCGAACGGACGGGCGCGCGGGCGGGGCGGGGCGCGCGGAAGCCACGTCCCCGGGCGGCGGGCCGGGCGCGGCCACGTGACCCGGGGGCCCCGCCGCCCGCCTTATAAGCGGCGCGGCGCACGG
This sequence comes from Cervus canadensis, assembly GCF_019320065.1. NCBI lineage: Eukaryota > Metazoa > Chordata > Mammalia > Artiodactyla > Cervidae > Cervus > Cervus canadensis. The sequence continues at coordinate 108,742,481 of NC_057388.1, forward strand.
ACCGCCGCGGGCCCGACTCCAGGCGGTCTGGGCCGGTACCCTCCTCCGTGTCCCTCCTCCCTCGGCGAGCCCGCGGGCGGGCGCCCCTCGGCCAGGTACGCGGGGCACGGCGAGGGCGGCGGGGTAGGGGCTCCGGGGCGGGCTGGGCTGGGATGTCCGGGTGCCGACCTCTCCACTCCGGGCAGCCGCCCCTCTAGGCCGCCTTCCTTTGGGGGTCCCTCGGGCCTGGCCGCAAGCCCTGACCCCAGCCCCGGTCCCTGCGCTGGGGGCCAGCACCCCCGACCCCCAGGTACGCTCTACCGGTGCGCCTCCCGGAGCGGGAGGACCGCGGCAACTTGTTCTGGGGCGACCTGCCCCCGGTCCTGCCTGGCTGAGTCCGCCTCCTGCAGACGGACGGGGTCTGGAAAACTTCTGGACTGGACGGGCCAGAACTTCAGGGCTTCTGTGGAGGGCCGTCGTGGCGGGAGCGCAACGCTCAGGTGCACCCAACCTGCCTGCCTGCCGCGGAAAGCAGTCGGTGCATCTGCTTGGCTGGGGCTGTGGGCAGGGTCCTTGCAGCCGCTCCCCACCCGCGGGCACCTGCCGGGTGTGACTAACTTCCGGAAGGCCTTGGGGGTTTTTCTGGACCTGCTGGTGGTGAACCAGAGCAGAGCCCTCCTTGACTGGGCCTCCCTGGACCCGACCTCTTTTGGAAGTGAACTTGGTCAGGGTTCCACCTCCACGCCCCCTTTTCGTTCTAGGAAAGCCTGCAGACGGGTGGCTCATGCCCAGACTGGACGACCACCTCTGGAGAGGTCCCTGTGCTAAGGGCACGAAGCACAGAAGCCGCCCGAGGGCCAGTGCCAGAGGGCTGGTAGCCAAAGCGGGAGAGATGATCAACTCCTCGGGGTCAGGCCCCTCTCTGCTGGCGGCCCACGGCGCCCTGGGCACCGACCCTGCTCATGGGCCTCAGAGCACTGGTGTGGGGGGCCAGGGCAGCAGCAGCCACGTCAATAGCTGGCATCACCACCTGGTGCAGAGGAGCCTGGTGCTGTTCTCGGTGGGGGTGGTCCTGGCCTTGGTGCTCAACCTCCTGCAGGTCCAGAGGAACGTCACCCTGTTCCCAGATGAGGTCATCGCCACCATCTTCTCCTCCGCCTGGTGGGTTCCTCCGTGCTGCGGGACAGCAGCTGGTGAGTAGACACCGGAGATGTCTGTTGAGTTAGGAAGTGTGTTTGGCCTCTGAGAACTGTTTATTTGAGAATGGAACCATCCAGAGAGGGGCGGTGAGCATCTCCAGTGAGTGTATCTAGAGGAGAAGGGGCGAGAGGAGGAGCCCACATGCCAGGACTCTGGATGCCGCTGACGGGGACCAGGCGGGCAGTGATTGGCTGTTCCTCGCCCGTGCCAGGCTGACCGAAGTCCTTCCCTCTTACTGATCTGGCCCTGAGGACAGTGTTGAGGGGGCCCGCAGCTGTCACCCCGAGCGAGCCGCGCCATTGGCCACCGGTGGAACTGGTGAGCCGAGGAACTGCCACGTGATTGGCTGGCCCCGGGAACATGCTACCCGCCGGGCAACCGAAAACAAACCGTCACGTGGGCGAGTGGGCAGAGCTGCCCCAGTGGCCTCCCTGCACTTCCTTTTTCAGGACTACCCCGTGAACGTGCCAAAGCCAGGCCTTCTCCCCCACCCCCACAAAAAAACAAAAACAAAAACGCCGGGGTCCCTGGATGAAGGAAAACAAATGTCTTATCCAGAGTTTAGATTTTAGTGCACCTGGCCAGAGTCTGACCCAGACAAAACCTGACCCAGAGTCTGCAGTCTTAACAGACTAGACAGATGGACTGTATCTCTTGAGTAAAATTTCCTGGTCATCTGGCTGGTTTTAGGAAAAAACGCTGAACTGATCTCAGCCCAGTAGGGCGCTTAGCACTTCTCTGGTCACCCAGCATTCGCTGTGGCCTGAGGTCTGCCGGTGGTTGAAGTGCAGAGTGAGCAGCCTGACCCTGGCAGGCATCCTGGGCTGGTGGGCAGGACAGGTGTGAACCCGGGTGACCAGGCCGGCTCCTATCTGCCCTGTGGCTGGCATTTATGGACTGTTTTATATGCTTTGCTTCCCCTGGTCCTTACGAGACTCTGCTGCAGCTCCATCTCACAGACGTGGAAAGTGTAAGGGGACACGCCGAGTGGCAGGCGCACCGTCCGTAGCTGGGTGTGTCCCCTGCACTGAGAACGCAGCAGCTTGTCAGCAGCCTCCCTTAGAGCAGGGGGGAAGCCCCAGGCTGGAGTGGGGAGCCTCATGGGAGGGGTGCTGCGGGGAGGAGGTTCTCATTGTTCTCAGGGAGTCAGGCTTCTGCTGTTTTCTAAGCCCCATCGGTAGGCCCTTTTACTATCCAGACTCCTTTTTGGGCACTGGACCTAGGTGCACACTTCCATTTTTTCATTCTCATGTGATATAGTAGTTCCTTTGACTGGAACAGTTGATCTCAAAACCATTGAACCATTTGGTTTAGGCTTTATTTGTAACAGAAGCTTCAAGGAATTCCAGGGATATCTGATACATGACGTCTGGTACCCTAGCTGCTTTTTTTAAGCCATCAGTCAGGGGCATAAAGGGAAAATGCTATAGTACATTTTCACCTACTTGAATCTGAAAGGCTAAGATTAAGATACAGTGACTTAAGTGATGGAACTGTTTGGGTTCTGTTTTTCAAGACTCCAGAATTATGGGGATTCCCTGGCAGTCTAGTGGTTAGGACTCGGTGCTTTCACTGTGGTGGCCCAGGTTCAATCCCTGATCAGGGAACTAAGATCCCACAAGCTATGCCATGTGGGTCCCCACCCCCCCAAAAAAAAGTCCAAAATCAGAACTTGATAAAATGTAATATGGAATTGAAATTGTTTAATCGACTCTTGGGTTAAAGCTGTGTTCCTTGTTTCTCTGTTTGGGAGCTGAACTGGGTCCCTCTTCTCTTGGGACCCCAGGGGCACCATGCATGACTCTCAGGCCTCAGTACCTGGCTGACGTCACCTGGCCTGCCTCCCGGCCAGTCACCACGTGCCCTGGTCCTTCTTGCTTTGGCTTTTTCCACTTTACTTTGCCCCGGAACACCGAGCCTTCCCCCTCTAAATTCTCTGGGAACTCTCAGGCTTTAAAGTCCTGTGTCTGTGAAAACGGTTCCAGGCCAACAGTACGCTCTTCCTCCTGCTCCCTCTGGTTACATAACCCTCATCATTTTACACACGAGGGGACAAACGCGAGCGCCAGGTTCCAGCGGGGCGAGCGGGGGGTGAGGCCTTGTTTCCCGTGCTCCAGCCCTGGTTCGGGGCCTGGACGCAGGGCCGGTGGGGCGAGGTTGTCCTGTGCACTGACCACGGCAAGGGTGCACGGTGCACACGCGGGTCTCCTGCAGAAAACGCTGCAACCCCTTAGCCGTCAGGGGCAGGACCACCCTCTGGGAACGTGGCCTGCGTGACCCAGACGGCACAGTCGGGTCAACACGGGGGTCCCAGGCCTGCATGGTGTCAGAACGGGTGCTGTGGCCTCCAGGCCCTGCGGGTGCGCCCCTCTCACTGGGCTGGGGAGGAGCACTGAGGTCCCCAGGGCGGCCCCCCGCAGAGGTGCGGGGGTGCTTCCCATGTGGATGATTAAATCCCCCGGCTCCATTCCTTCTATAGGGCAAGCCAAAGAGCCGCAGTTTTATTTAAAATTGTAAAGAATGACATGGATTTTTTTGGTTTGTATTCAAGGAGAACAAAGATGTAACAGTTTAAAAATAAAAGATGTAAAGTTAGTTTAAATATCTGATGGCTGGTAAATCTAGGAAAGGGAATGGTTTGAATAACGCACTAATGATCGCCACGTAGCAGTCACGTGTCTGCCGGCGCGCTCAGACCCTGCCGCCTTGTCTTCTCCCGCAGCTGTGGTCGGCCTGCTGTACCCCTGCATCGACAGTCACCTTGGGGAGCCGCACAAGTTCAAGCGGGAGTGGGCCAGCGTGATGCGCTGCGTGGCCGTCTTCGTTGGCATCAACCACGCTAGTGCTGTATCCTTCCAGAGCAGCCTCTCACGTTAATGTTAATGGGTGTCTATCGCGTCCTGGGTCAGTTGAACCATCCTCTTACAAATATCATTTCAAACCATGTTGCTCAGTTTCCTCTCAGCAGAGCTTTCGAAATGGTCCTGAAAAGTCCTTTTGGTTCGTCTCAGGAAACAGTTAAAACAACCCTGGGAACAGAGTGGAAATCTTATAGCCTGTCCCTTTCTCGGTCACTACCTGTTGGATCCTCGGAGTTTGGTAAATTCCCTGTACGTTTCTGCCTCCCATCCTTCCACAGCGCAGACCTGGTTCCTGTGCTGCAGTGAGAAGTGGGGAGAGCTTCACTCTTTGTGGCCGACCCTTCCCGAAGGCAGAGCAGAAGCCCGTCTGCTTCTCCGCCCTCCCCGGCCATGATCAGGGAAGGCCCAGGGCTGATCAGAGGAGGTGGCCTCAGGAATAGGGTTCCCAGTGGAGGTTACCTTCAAGGTCAGGTTCTGGCATCCACTGGTGGGCTGCCTGGGAAAACACAGTGCAGTTTTCAGGAAGATGGGCCATGGTTTACCAGGTCTCAGGAGATGTATGGTTTCTTTCTCACAGAGAGATTATATTTTTAAATTCTGGAGAAAGCTGTTTTTAGAGTTTCTGCTGCTTAAATCTGGTCTACCCTGATTTTAATGATAAGAACGTCAAGAAAAGGTATTACAAGAGAGCCTGGCTCTGACGAATTTGTTTTGTCCGCAGTTGATAAAGCAGTGTTGTGGAGGAGGCCAGCTGTCTCCATCCGCTGTGACCACGTCATGTTGAATGCCATTCCCATGAGATGTCTCCTTGCAGACATGGAGCAAAGACCGGGCCTGCTCAGTTCAAACTGCTAGTAAGAACAAGAAGTAAAAGTGGGACTGTGGATGACTTACTAGAATGTAGTTGTTTTGTGGTTGAAATAAATCCAAGCAGGGTTTTGTGCACAGCTTTTAGGACTTTGACGGGTAAAGTCAAGTTTTCGACGCAGGGATCCCAGAGGCACCCCAGGGCATCCTGATCAAGTAGCCTTGCATCCAGCACATGCTCTCTGCGGCTTCTCCCCGAGGCTTCTGTGGGTGGAGAATTAGGTGGTGCACACGTGTAGGCCCCGGGGCTCGCTTGTGTGTTGTTGACCGTATTAGAAATTGTTGCACTTTTCCTTAACTTTGCATCGCCAGAAACTGGATTTTGCCAATAACGTTCAGCTCTCCTTGACGTTAGCAGCCCTGTCTCTGGGCCTCTGGTGGACATTTGACCGTTCAAGAAGCGGCCTGGGGCTGGGCATCACCATCGCCTTCCTCGCCACCCTGATCACGCAGCTGCTGGTGTACAATGGGGTCTATCAGTAAGCACGTGCTCCCAAGTGTCCCCTCTGTCCGGAAGCTGTCACTCCACTTTGACTCAGAATACCCACGAAGCTGAGGTGCCGTGTTCTGTTGGTAATTACACGGCATGAGCTTAGACATGAAATCTTCAAAAGCATTGCTTATTGTTGATTCCCATAAAAATGCACCGTCTGTAGTTTAAGGAAAACCAAGCCATGGTGGAGAGCTTTGCATTGTTCTTCAGTCTCTTAAGCTCTGTCCAGGTCTTTGTGACCCATGCTGGACTGCAGCACACCAGGCTTCCTCCATCTCCTGGAGTTTCCTCAAACTCATGTGCATCGAGTCGGTGATGCCATCCCAGCATCTCATCCTCTGCTGCCCCCTTCTCCTGCCCTCAGTCTTTGCCAGCATCAGGGTCTTTTACAGAGTTGACTCTTCACATCAGGTGGCCCCGGTGGGCGGTGAGCATAGGTGAGATGTGTTAATGTGGCTGGCGTGCTGTGTGCCTGCCCACCATGCAGGGCTCACGTCTTCCTTTCCCCCCAGGTACACGTCCCCAGATTTCCTCTACATCCGCTCCTGGCTCCCCTGCATATTCTTCTCGGGAGGCGTGACCGTGGGAAACATAGGACGGCAGCTGGCCATGGTACGTAAATTTGTCACACTGGCACCTGATAGTAGCTTTCAGCTTGATCAGCTTGGTTTACATAAGACGTTATCATTTGTGTCAATAAATGTATAGTCAGGAGCAGCAGTTATTCAGATAAGCATGCATTTTTTAAAAAGCTATATCCCCAGGTCATTCTTTGCTAACTTGTAAAGGTTCGGGGGTTTGTAAGCTCACAGTGAGCTGCAGAGGAACCGGAGTTCCCCTCACATGGCAGGTCTGTCAGCGGCTTTTCTGAACTGCCGCTCCTGTAATGACTGGCAGAGACGAGTTACAGAAATAGCTAAATGAGTGATTTATGATGAGTCTCCTCCCCGGCTGCACGGCGCGGGTACAGGCGACACCATGCTAGGGGCAGGGTGCCGTGCCAGGCCCGTGAGAGTGCGGGCGGGGCTGGGAGGGCGCCGCGTGTCCCTGGGTGGGTGGACTCCGGCCTGTACCCTGGCTAAGGACTAAAGGGCGTCACGCTGAGTCCCGGATGGAGCCGTTTCCCAAGAGCCAGAAAGGCAGACACAGTCAGGATAACTTGGCAGTTCTGCTGGCGGTGAAAGACCGCGACACTTGAGCACTTTGATGAAGGAGCGTGCAACATGGACATTTAACTGTTTTGAATGGAGTTCAACTCGAAGGCTTAAATAAAATGAATTTAGAAAAGGAAACTAGAGTCTTGTAAGGGCCATTTCTCTGAGACACGCTCTGGGACTTCCTTAGAAACTTGTCTTGGTCCCTCATGCTTTTTTTTTTTTTTTTAAAAAAAAAAACAACAGGACATTTATTTGTGCCCACTGAGCCTGGCTTGGGAGCCGCCTGCTTGGCTGTTTGACAAAAATGGAAGTAACTTAAAAATGAGAATCTGTGATGTTTCCCACTGGTTCCTGAGTCCACGCCATCCTTCCCCCTCCACCCTTGTGATTGTCTGGACCCGCTGCCAAAACAAAAACTGTCGACGGTTTGTCTCTGGACCCCTTGTGAGCATGCGTGGCCCTGCCCGGTGACCACAGCCTTGGACCCCCCGTGCTGATCCCCACGCCCCTGGTGGTTCCGGGGAGAGGGAGGCAGCTGCATGCTTGCCGTCTGCCTGGAGATGTTCACTCAGTGCCGCTTAGTTAGGGTTCTTAGTAAGGCTTTCGAGATAGAGGTTGTCTTCAGCTCCCGTGACTCTTCACGGAGTTAAAGTTGACAACATTCAGCCAACTGGTTACTACTTGGGGAGGCGGGGTGGATGCTGTCATAGGTTTACGAAGAAGGGTTTTTTAATGAATTTTGTAAATAAGCATCCTTTCAATAGAGGTAGATGCTGCACACCACACACAGGTTCGTAACAGCAGAAACGGTTGGCGGAGACTCACAGGAGTGCGTGGTCACATCTTTGGCAACGACACCAAGTGAAGGTGGTTTTAGCAGCTGTCCTTCCATCCTTGTCTTCCTGCTGCTGTCAGTCGCTCACTCGTGTCTGACTCTTTGCGACCCCGTGGACTGCAGCACGCCAGGCTTCCCTGTCCTTCACCATCTCCCAGAGCTTGCTCAGACTCACGTCCATCGAGTCGGTGATGACATCCAACCGTCTCATCCTCTGTCACCCCCTTCTACCTTCAGTCTTTCCCAGCATCAGGGTCTTCTCCAATGAGTTGGCTCTTTGCATCAGGTGGCCAGAGTACTGGAGCTTCAGCATCTGTCCTTCCAATGAATATCCAGGGTAGATTTCCTTTAGGATGGACTGGTTTGTCATAGACATTTTCATTTTTTTTTTTTTGAAAAGATGAGTGAAAGTTTTAAACAGAACTTAAGATAACTGGCATAATTATAGTTCCCCTTTCTTAAAGGTGTTTCTTCTTTTTTACTCTTCAAAATTGGGGACCATCTTATCTTTGGATGTTACTGTTGTGTCTTGAAACTGGAAGAGGCTGGTGAGTGTTGGAGTCATCAAAGGGAAAGAGCCCCCGCCCTGGTCTCTGAGTCCAGCCCTCCCCCTGTCTTTCCATCCGTGCACATATTTTTATGTGTATATTTGGCCACGCCTCATGGCTTGTGGTACGTTAGTCCCCAACCAGGGCCTGGACACAAGCCCCAGCAGGGCGAGCTGCTGACTGGGAGACCGGTAGACTCCTTAGATGTGTGAAGCCGGAGGGGCAGTCACAGCCGGTTTTACAGATGCCCCCTCCGCTGCCAACCACTCCAGGGAGGGAAGGAGCAAAGCCCCTTTCCCCGAACCCCCAGACCCCAGCAGAGGACACGGTCTGTGTGATCACAGGCAGGGCGGTCATGGCTCGGGTTGCAGCCGTGTTTCTGGGAGAGTGGGGGAGAGAATGAGGCAGGGTTACTTCTGTTATAGCTACTCGGGGCCCGAGAGTGAGGCACGGGGTTCAGATGGTCTTAAAGGGTCAGCCTGTACTGGCAGAGGCGGGCAGTAGTGAGGAGCCGTGTTGGTGGGGGCAGGTGGGGGGGAGCGCTCTGCAGGAACGAAGTGGCCACTTCTGACAAGTAGCTGGTTGGGGTTGTTCTTTTCTCTTTTGCAACTTTAAAGTTTACCATTGTTCTGCAGTTGACCCTTGAAGAACAGATGGATTAGGGGCACCAGCCCTCCGAGAAATTGAAAACCTGACTGTATTGGACGAATCCTATATTAATGGATACAGCCACCCAGGGAGGGACCGTGTTGAAAAAATCTGCCTAAGTGAAGCCTCGCTGTAACTCTCATTGTTCAAGGGCCAGCTATACTTGGTAACCGCAGCACTGGCGGTGTGCAGGACCTCGTGGCTGTGGTCTCTGCAGCGGGCAGACCTGTGTCAGGAGGGGGCAGGCCCGTCAGCTGTGTCCTAGGGAGGTTGTCCGTGGTGCGGTCACCGCAGGACCGTGGCCCTCTGCCTTTGCACAGCGCCACCTATGCCCTGGGAGCAGAGCCTTGGCTCTGGGTTGTGGGTGACAGTAAGGCAAAGAATCGGTTCCCCAACCCCCTGCAGAGCTCCCGGACCCTCATCCCCACCCCGGCCTCCCCTCCCCGAGTCTGTCCAGCCTGGCCCCTGCCTTTCTGTTTGTCTCTTCCATCCTTCAGGGCATCGTAAGTGAAGTGAACTGAAAATCACTCTGTCATGTCCAACTCTTCATGATCCCATGGACTACACAGTCCATGGAATTCTCCAGGCCAGAATACTGGAGTGAGTAGCTTTTCCCTTCTCCAGGGGATCTTCCTGACCCAGGAATCGAACCCGGGTCTCCTGCATTGCAGGCAGATTCTTTACCAGCTGAGCCACAAGGGAAGCCCAAGAATACTGGAGTGGGTAGCCTATCCCTTCTCCAGGGGATCTTCCTGACCCAGGAATCGAACCAGGGTCTCCTGCATTGCAGGTGGATTCTTTACCATCTGAGCTACCAGGGAAGTCTTCTGTAAATGACTGTCCCCTGAAAGCAGTAGGGAATCTTAAAAAGCCCTCCTTTGTCCGGCAGGAATTACACGGCCTTCACAGCCTATCAGTTGACCTCTGAACCTGACACCGACCCCTCCTCTTCACAAACCCTCCATCCACTTCAGCCTTTCCTGCCATCTCCATGGGATGGCAGACCGCCTTTCTAGAATGTGATGTTGCAGGAGCAAAAAGATAAGTGTGTGAAGCCAAAACTGTATTTTTCATGCAACTAGAATTGGAAGTTATATTTGCTTCAAATTGCACCAGGGCTGAAGAACGAAAAATATATTTATAATAAGGTTTGTCTTAGACATCTGTGACTACCCGTGACTTGACCGTCCCTGCCGGAAGGACCTTCTGCTTTCCCCACCACCCAGCAGCCAATGGCTGTGATGGGCTGGAGCAGGGGCATGGCCTCTGCCCTCTGCCCCTGCCTGACCACCCACCGCCCAGTCCCAGTCCCCCAGAGAAGTGCCGGGGCCAGGCACAGAGGCTCGTGCCCCCCAGCGCCCTGGGGTGTGCACCCTGGCGGCTTGGGTTTGTGTCTGTGGGTGCCTGGACAGCGCAGCACCTTGCTAGACTCTTTCTTGCCTAAGTCTTTAAAAAGATCAAGTTAAACATTTTTTTAGAGAAAGAGAATATTCTAGCTAGGTTTTTCTTTTCTTTCTTCAAAGAAAGGGGAAAAACTAACAGCTGCTATGTGAAGGTGAGCTTACTCTTCATTTAGAATTTGAAAGCTCACTTCCAACCCAGGAAAGGACTCAGTGCCTTAGAAACGGGGTTGGTCAGCACCTCGATGACGGTCCTGTTCGCACGTCCGTGGCCACTGTCCTCGCTTTCAGAGCAGCCTCCCTGCGGTCCTCGGACAGAGGACATTTCTGAGACATATTCTAGCAGCAGTGTTGCAGGATGAACTTTTTGGTTTCAAATGTCTCCAAGTGAGGCTTTGTAGTGGAATGTGATTTGAGTGCAGAAGACAAAGGGCTGAAGGCGTCGACCCGAGGTGGGCACCGGTCAGCACGGGCCAGGGTTTCCAGTGTGACAGGCCTACAGCCCACCCCCTCCTGTCTGCTCAGTTCTGCCCTTAAACGTGCTTCCTGGCCCGGGTGGGCGTGCCCCAGAGCCAGAGGCTGGCTTTGCGTGAATGTTCCATGGTTCACGTTGCTTTTTCTGTGCGGTATTTGTTGTCTGTTTCTGTGTTTAAACGAGAATCTGTAGCATCATTTTATCGAGTTCGTGCCTGTTGTTTGCAGATGAAAGTCTCTTCTCGGGAAAAGTAAGGCTTCCCACTGCTGCCTGAGGAGTGTGGCCCCGTTCCCAGAGCCCAGGCCCAGGACGCTGGGTCTCCAGTGCACTTCCCCGGCCAGTGGGGCGTGGTGTGCCTCTCCCGTCTGCGATGCGGTGGCTCCTGGCCGTCACGGCGGTGGTGTTGTCGGGCTGGCGTCCGTTGGCACTTGGCCGAGTCCTGCGGTGGCGGTGTGGGGGCAGGACTGTCAGCCCACTTTGGAGATGGGGGTTGGAGCCCAGGAGGCTGAGTGCCTGGCATCTGGTGCAGAGTGGGCTGGCCCGTGTGGCTCGCTCGGCCTCTCGGCAGGGGTTAGGATGAGACGCAGGATCCCCGGCTCTGGCAGGAGGCAGGGGCCTGTCCTCACACAGCCCAGTGACCTCAGGAAGGTCAGCCTCTGGTCTCGGACCTGCTCCCCCAGCGGGGTGTCTTGTCTTCAGTTGAGGGCCCACCAGGCCTGGCTCAGACAGCAGCCGCAAGTGCGGGGTGCCTTCCCCGAGTGTCTGCGCCAGTCGGTGAGGAGGTGCTCGCAGACACAGCTCCTGGGCGGTGGTGCCGCCTTTCGTCCTGTCTGCTGCACCCCCGGACAGACTGGGTCGGCTGAGACCCAGCTCAGGGCCCCGAGGGCATCGCCGTGGGGCTGGGGGAGCCTGCCTGCCGCCTGTTTCTGGTCTCCACCCTCGCCTCCAGCGCAAAGGAATTCTTCGTCTCACTTTGTAGGGTCTGCTTAAATTGCTAATTAAAACGCACACATCCAGCGCTAACGTGCTCTCTTTTTTTCTCTTTCTCTACATAGGGTGTCCCCGAAAAGCCACACAGCGATTGAATCTTCAGACCCACGGATCCTGAAGAGTGGCGAGCTTTGGGGAGAAAATCTGTGATACTGGGTAGTGACAAAGACTATCTCTTTTCCTCAGTAATCTTTTCGGATGGGGCTGACTGTTCCAGTGACCCCTGGGACACACTTCACCTGTGTCAGAGCAGCAGCGCGGGCGGAAGGCCGCTGGTGTTGGCACCTTGCGGGACAGTGTCTGGGCCCGCGTCCGCCGGGGGCTCCGCGAGCAGGCCGGCCGGGCACCGGGTCCCGAGGACTCAGTCTCCCGTGTTATTAAATGCCAAGTTGCCATATTTCCCAGCCTCGAACTAAAGCCTAACTACCAGCTCTGGTTTCGTATCAGCGCCCCGGGGATGGCTCGATGGTGCTTACAAAGATGAAGTGTGGTAAAATAGGAATATTACTGATCCAAAAGATTTTAAAAATAGGGCTGTGTTGTGAAAGAAGAGAAGGCGGTGGTGGCAGCAAGTGCAGGGCGGCCGCGCCGGGCGGGCGGGCACAGCGTGCCCCCGGTGGCCGTGTGGGGCGCCGCGCAGACAATCGTGCAGAGAGGAGGCGTGCGTGGGAGGTCGTGGCTCTGCACTGCGATGGGTTGGACTTTCCACCCCCCTATTCACAGAGTTTGCCCAGAATCCGCATCGTCTCGAAGGGGGCACCTGCTGGCCACACGTCTCCGTCTTGGCCCAAACCGTGAGTTTTCTTTGATACTCGCTCGGGAAGAAGAGACCACTTTTTCCCCACAGCCCTATGGGATTTGCAATCTGTGATTGCCTTGTGAAAAGAAGAGTGCGTACGTCACTGCATTAAACATTCGGTGTTTCTAAATACTCAAAAGACGTGGTGAGCACAATGTATTCATTTAATGGCATAGACCATGTTGGACCCGGTCTGCAAGTCCTGGGTCTTCAACTTCAAGTGCAATGTATAGGAAAACCAATCTGAGCCTTGTATTCTCTTTAAATATTTATTATTATTATTTTTTAAACGTATGAGATGTTAAAGAGGGTTCTCCATTTCAGTGCTGCATGGAGGCAAAATTCAGCAATAATTTCTTTTCAGTTGTGAAGTTACTTTGTTGTCATGCCCTCCCGCTGAGCCCCAGTCCTTTGAAATACTCCCAGTTTGGGGGGTTTAGTAAACTTGTAATTTTTACTTACAAATTCACCCTTTCTATATTTTGCAATTGAAAACATTTCGGTTGTTTTGAATCCTGTGAATGTGGCTTGATGGTAAGATTCCTCGGGCAGCCGGCAGTCGGGGGGCTGGGGACGTGGGAGCCCCTGCTGGCAGCCGTGGACTCTCCGCGTCCCCGGCTCCTCTCACCCAATGGTCCCCGTCTCAGTTTGCTTTTGTTTTAAGGAAAATATCCTGGAGTAAATTTTAGGTTACCGTAGTGACTTTGTTTTAGAGAATTTCCTTTAAAAGAAAATAGGACCATTCTGAACTTTGCAGTGACCCCCTTATGACATTTTCCAAAAACGAGAACCATCAACTATGTGAAAAGATTTTTCAATGAGGATGTCAGCGTTTTTGTGAAAAAAAAAAAAAAAAAAAACCAGAAGTTATTAGATGAAAGCAGTCATTGAATCTTTCCAATATACTTGATCATGCACAATGAGTATTTTTCTCTCTTAAACTGGAAATAAATTTATGTCTGTTAGAAGCAGTGTAGCCAAAAGATGTGAATCTGAAGAATTTCGTTGCCAATATTTTCTAGCAAGTATATGAACCAAAGTCATTTGAGTTTGTGAAATTGTTAAATAGTATGAGCAGAATTTGCACTATACCAGATTGGAACATCTAGTGAGATTCACATTCATACTAAGTTTTCAGCATTGTGTTCTTTTGCATTCATTTTTTTTACTTTTATTAAAGGTTCAAAACCAACCATTGGATTTATGGGTTTTTCTTTTAGAGAGAGGAGGGGGAGCTCCCTCTGTAGGATAGTCACACTTGGAATGGAAGAATATTTTATAGCTTTCCAAAATTTACTAAGTTGCCACACAATCTCTCGGGAAAAATATTTTTTCCTCGTGGTGGAAATGGACATGTTTAACCTCCCGCCCTGCCCACTGGTGCTGGGCAGTGGGACATCTTCTCCAGCCTGCCCACCCCCAGGAATACTGTCCTCCATCTTGACGTGAGAGGGCCCTTCTCCCTGTCCTAGGACACGGGGTGTCTGGACACCCAGGAAAAGGGTAGAGGAAGCCTCCAGGCCGTGAACGGCCAGTGCGTCCAGGGCCCTGAGTGAGGGCCCTCGTGGCAGAGGTCCACTGTCCCCGGCACCTGCTGGACAGGGTCATCCCCGGTGATGAAGGTGTCGCGGATGCGCTGCATGCACACACACCGCCTAGTGTGAATGCCTGCGCTGCCAGGGCTGGGTGCTGGGTGGGACAAGAATCAGAACTGGCCTCAGAGGCGCTCGTCCCAGGGTGAGAAACACAGACCCCTGGGCCAGGCTGGGGAGGGCGCGGCGCTGCCCACTCTAGAGAAGTAACAGCTGTGTGGTTGGGCACCTAAAGCAGCCAGAGCATCCTTCCCACATGATCTGCATCCACCTGAGGGCAGGGCTCCTGTCCAGCGCAATCCCACCCAGGGCTTGGCACAGCTGGCTGCGGCCCGGGCTCCACACACTTCCAGGAAGCAGCCAACAGGCTGCCTGGGCGCCCACCCCCACCCTCCAGCAACTACACCGTGCTTGATGCGGTTTTGCAAGATTTATTTTCAGTTGTGAAACAGCATTGCAATGATAGAGAAAGCCCTTACCTTCTTATACTCAAACCCAATACATGTACAACATAGTCCAAAGCCATAGCTTTCTCCTACATGGAACACAGAACTGTTCATGTATGGAAAATTGATAGAGCCGTCCCACCACAGGGACTGGAAGGTTTTGCCTGAGGTTAATCCAATCTATGAGACTCCTGGGCTTCCCTGATAGCTCAGTTGGTAAAGAATCTGCCTGCAATGCAGGAGACCTGGGTTTGATGCCTGGGTTGGGAAGATCCCCTGGAGAAGGGAAAGGCAACCCACTCCAGTATTCTGGCCTGGAGAATTCATGGACTGTATAGTCCACGGGGTGGCAAAGAGTCAGACATGACTGAGCGACTTTCATTTTCACTTGCACTATAAGACTCCCAACACAGAATAGCAAGTCCCCTACCTAACAGGGAGTGGTGTTCCAAGAGCGAGTTTGTGAAGGTCAATTTGTTCTTAAGTCCAACAGAGCTAGCCTAGGTACCCAACTAACACAATCAGCTATACAGTACTGTGCTATAATAGGTTTGTAATACTTTCCATGCAAATAAGACATAAAAAACAAAAAGTAAAACATTTTAAATCTTACGATACCTTCAAGAGTACAGTAGTACAGTACACCAGGGGCTTCCCAGGTAGCGCTTGTGGTAAAGAAGCCACCTGCCAATGCAGGAGATGTGAGAGGCTCAAGTTCGATCCCTGGATCAGGAAGATCCCCTGGAGGACGGCACAGCAACCGCCTCCAGGATTCTTGCCTGGAGAATCCCACGGACAGAGGAGCCTGGTGGGCTACAGTCCATGGGGTTGCAAAGAGTTGGAAACGGTTGAAGCAACTTAGCACGCACGCACAGTACAGCAGCTGGCATCAAGTGAACAAGAAGAGTGAAAATTTGTACTTAAAGGTTCATATGTAGGGGACTTACTGTGATGCCTGCTCTGAACTAGTCTAAGCCTGTGTTTTAGAGTAAAGTTTGGGGAGTGAAATGTTTTCTGTAATTTTTCTGGTCTGTGAGCAGGTGGTTGAATTACCCCAGTTCACTAAAGGTCAGTTTGTGAGTCAACAAGGATTTCCGTGTCCTGTCTCTACAGCTGCAGATGCGAGGCTGAGCAAACAGGAGCTCAAGATGGGGATATGGGTATTGTGTTTATTTAGCCAGTTTCCAGAGTCTCCTGAGATCCTACCCAAGGAGTGCTTCTGGAAGTTTGTCTAAAGAACAGGATTAGACATAATCAAGTCGTGTGGATTATAGACAATGCCTTTATATTGGTGGTGAAAAGACAGGAGTGAAAGGGGCCAATTTAAATCTAAGCTTGCCTTTTCTACTTCATGTTTTTAAAATAGACCTTTTGCTAAGAAGGTTCACCTTCTGAGAGTTTCAGATGATCTCTTTGTAATACTATAACTAGCAGATAAAGTCTTAGAGTTGGAATATACCTTTGAAAAGTATTAATATTGTTGTTCAGTCACTAAGTCATGTCCAACTCTGTGACCCAGACTGCAGCACACCAGGCTTCCCCGTCCTTCACTATCTCCAGAGTTTGCTCAAATATGTGTCCATTGAGTCAGTGATACCATCCAACCATCTCAAACCCTGTCCCTTCTCCTCCTGCCTTCAATCTTTTCCAGCATCAAGGTCTTTTCCAGTGGGCTGGCTCTTTGCACCATGCGGCCAATATCACAAAGTATTAATAAAGATATTCAAGCTCAGCTCTAACACATCATATCTTACACAGAAGCTGGCCAACTACCCAGTTACCTACGATCACACTTGCTCCTGAAGAGGCAGCAGACTAACCAACAATAAACTAGCCACAGGGGGGATTTGATCCCAGAACATGGCCAAACTATGTGAAGAAAGATGCGTGAGATGTTCTTCCAAGTCCTAGGACCCGCTTGGTCCTCTGTCGGTTTTCTGAGTAAATCTTCAGAGACGCAAATGTGAAGAATCTTGTCCTGAACAATTGTTAACCCCGAGTGCCTGGCTTAAGGCTGCGGCTCTGCTGAGACGGTGTCCTGGGTGTGGGGGTTCCTGCCTATGTCTGTAATTTGGCAAGACGGTGTCATGTGAAAAGCAGTTACACGTTTTCATTCATTAGCCACCATTTTTCCAGTGCTTTGGCTCTGTCTTATGAGTTCTCTACGTAAGAGAGACCATGTTGTCCCCTGTGATATGTCTCCCCCAGTTCAGGGTATACGACAGTCAAGGGCAATGAGTTGAAAGTTCACTAATTTTCTCATTAGAATCTGGCTCCTTGTGTTTTTTCTGTCTTCTCTCAGGTAGGTTCTCTATTGAAAATTTTAGAGTTTAGCTTTGGTGGAAAGTACCTCGTTCAGTTCAGTTCAGTCGCTCAGTCATGTCCGACTCTGCGACCCCATGGACTGCAGCACGCCAGGCCTCCCTGTCCATCACCAACTCCTGGAGTTTATTCAAACTCATGTCCATGGAGTCGGTGATGCCGCCTAACCATCTCATCCTCTGTCGTCCTCTTCTCCTCTCGCCTTCAATCTTTCCCAGCATCAGGGTCTTTTCCAAGGAGTCAGTTCTTCACATTAGGTGGCCAAAGTATTGGAGTTTCAGCTTCAGCATCAGTCCTTCCAATGAACACCCAGGACTGATCTCCTTTAGGATGGACTGGTTGCATCTCCTTGCCGTCCAAGGGGCTCTCAAGAGTCTTCTCCAACACCATAGTTCAAAAGCAGCAATTCTTTGTCGCTCAGCTTTCTTTATGGTCCAACTCTCACATCCATACATGACTACTGGAAAAACCATAGCTTTGACTAGATGGACCTTTGTTGGCCAAGTAATGTCTCTGCTTTTTAATATGCTGTCTAGGTTGATCATAGCTTTTCTTCCAAGGAGCAAGCATCTTTTAGTTTTGAGGCCTCTAAAAATGGTTCACTATTCACTTGACCCAGAAAACCCCATGAAATCATGCAAGTCAAGAGGTTCAAGCTCTGTGTTTACTTTAGGAATCGTCATGACGCTGCCCGGGCCGTGAAGGGTGCGTGGACACTGTGACTGGGCCCGGGGCACCCCAGCTGCTTGCTGTCCTCCTTGCATGCTGGGTCATGTGACTGCTGTCCCGCCGCTCCTCAGACTGCGTCTCATTTGCCATCTGACGGCTCCCAGGTCTGTCATGACCCTCCTTCCCTCCCAGGGGCCCGGTGACCATGCCAGTGGGTGCCGCTGGGATCACCCTGTCCGCCAATTCAATCTCATTAGTTGCAAAAGGACCCAACTAGGACGGGGTGGGGGGGGTGGGGGTGGGTGGGTGTGAGCAGATAAGCTCTGAGGGAGTCTGAGATGAGGGGGCGGCTTGACAGGAGCCCCTCCAGCCCACCCCTAACGATCTGCTCTGCGGCCCCAGCCTGTGCGGGCAGACCTCCAGCCCACCACGTGACCAGCTGTCAGCCCATTCCGGGGTGGGGGGGTGCACCCGCCGACGAAAGGTCAACATGCCAACAGATCCCCGGAAAGCTCCCCAGGTCCAAGGCAGGAGTGTGCACTTCACTGCCCTCACGGGATCAGAAACGGCCCTCGGGTCCTCTCGGAAACCTGGGGTACGTGGGGAAGCCCTGTCCGGGGGCTTCTCGTAAAGGAAACCCTTGTTTCCCAACATCCACAGACAGCTCTTTGCATCTGTTTTAAATGGTCGTCAAGAAACAGAAAAAATGTTCCTGAGCCCTCGACCGACGTGCACCAGCAGATGCAGCGCGTGCACCATGGGCGGGTCAGACTCCTGCCCTGACGCCGGGGTCCCGCTGTCCACCCAAGAGGTCCGGTTTCCGCTTCCAGACACACACAGCTCTTTGGGGACTGCGTTTCTGCTTGGCAACCCTAATCCTTCTCCGTAACAGGTTTTCAAAAGGAATCTGAGAAGGAGGAAGATGGGTAGGTAGGTAGGGTGTCAAACACTCAGCTGCCGGTCATCATGAAACCAACTTTTAACTTAAAATAGCCCAAAGTTTTAAATCCAGCACCTGGACCTAGCACTTGGCTGTCTGATAAAGGCATTGGAGGACCCTGGCTCTCCACTGAGCAAGAAGAAAAGTCAGGAAAAGCTTTCTTTCCTGAAACAGTGTTGCCTCCTGTTTTCAACCCAAAGGCTGCTTCCTCACAGACCCCAGGGGTCTCTTCACCCTTCACCCTTGTGTCCTAGATGACACTGTGTTCCCCAAGCGAAGCTACGTGGAAGGCCTAGCCCCAGCCTCAGATGGGACCTTACTTGGGAAGAGCCTTTGAGGATTTAAGCTGACCCAGCGGGATGAGGGCTTTCATCAAAAGGGGAGCCGTGGGGGAGCTCCCTGGTGGTCCAGTGGCTGGGACTGGGCGCTTTCACGGCTGGGGCCCCCGGTTCAAGCCCTGGTTGGGGACGGTGGACACAGATCAAGTGGAGGCAGCAGGGAGGACTCCTCTGAGGACAGGGGATTGGCCCCGAGGAACGCCGGAGGCTGTCCCGCGCACAGGAGCCCTGGGCCTTCGGAGGGAGGGTGGTCCTACACCTGGACTTGAGTTTTCTGGCCTCCAGAACTAGAAACAACAAATCTCTGCAGTTTTTTTTATTTCCTACAGCTTTTACTTCTCCAGGAGCATAAATGGATATCCTATGTATTCAATCATTTCATCTGAGCTTGGAGAGCGTCTTTTTCTGTACAGTATGTTGAAATCTGGAAGTCTCTTGTGGCTCAGCGGTGAAGAATCCTCCTGCAATACAGGAGACACAGGTTCAGTCCTGGGTCAGGAAGATCCCCTGGAGAAGGAAATGGCAACCCACGCCAGTATCCTTGCCTGGAGAATCCCATGGACGGAGGAGCCTGGCGGGCTGTGGTCCTTAGGTTCACAAAGAGTTGGACACGACAGAGGGACTA